>NC_057948.1:13017573-13104055 GCF_018555375.3 Anguilla rostrata
ATTAACCTGCTGAACACAGCCGTAAACTTGCCTCGACCCTCAGACTTATGGTTTTCATAACCCTAACCCTAAGTTGAGCCCTAAAACGTAATTGAAGCCATAGGAACTCTTGAAAACATGTGATTACTCATTTAAAATTGTGGAAAAACTAAGTCAAGACTGTGAATTCCATAGTACAAATGCTAAAAAATATATTTGAGGCCTTAAAAAAAAAAAGTTTTCCCTGAAAAAATATGTATATATTCCATATCTTGTTATGGTCATAGGTACCTATACTAGTATATACAAAATTTTTGGCTCGTCCAAAATCAAAAAAGAACCAATGTCCTAACCTTTCTTTAACCTGCTGAACACAGCCGTAAACTTGCCTCGACCCTCAGACTTATGGTTTTCATAACCCTAACCCTAAGTTGAGCCCTAAAACATAATTAAAGCCATAGGAACTCTTGAAAACATGTGATTACTCATTTAAAATTGTGGAAAAACTAAGTCAAGACTGTGAATTCCATAGTACAAATGCTAAAAAATATATTTGAGGCCTTAAAAAAAAAGTTTTCCCTGAAAAAATATGTATATATTCCATATCTTGTTATGGTCATAGGTACCTATACTAGTATATACAAAATTTTTGGCTCGTCCAAAATCAAAAAAGAACCAATGTCCTAACCTTTCTTTAACCTGCTGAACACAGCCGTAAACTTGCCTCGACCCTCAGACTTATGGTTTTCATAACCCTAACCCTAAGTTGAGCCCTAAAACGTAATTGAAGCCATAGGAACTCTTGAAAACATGTGATTACTCATTTAAAATTGTGGAAAAACTAAGTCAAGACTGTGAATTCCACAGTACAAATGCTAAAAAATATATTTGAGGCCTTAAAAAAAAAAGTTTTCCCTGAAAAAATATGTATATATTCCATATCTTGTTATGGTCATAGGTACCTATACTAGTATATACAAAATTTTTGGCTCGTCCAAAATCTAAAAAGAACCAATGTCCTAACCTTTCTTTAACCTGCTGAACACAGCCGTAAACTTGCCTCGACCCTCAGACTTATGGTTTTCATAACCCTAACCCTAAGTTGAGCCCTAAAACGTAATTGAAGCCATAGGAACTCTTGAAAACATGTGATTACTCATTTAAAATTGTGGAAAAACTAAGTCAAGACTGTGAATTCCATAGTACAAATGCTAAAAAATATATTTGAGGCCTTAAAAAAAAAAAGTTTTCCCTGAAAAAATATGTATATATTCCATATCTTGTTATGGTCATAGGTACCTATACTAGTATATACAAAATTTTTGGCTCGTCCAAAATCAAAAAAGAACCAATGTCCTAACCTTTCTTTAACCTGCTGAACACAGCCGTAAACTTGCCTCGACCCTCAGACTTATCGTTTTCATAACCCTAACCCTAAGTTGAGCCCTAAAACATAATTGAAGCCATAGGAACATTTGAAAACATGTGATTACTCATTTAAAATTGTGGAAAAACTAAGTCAAGACTGTGAATTCCATAGTACAAATGCCAAAAAATATATTTGAGGCCTTAAAAAAAAAGTTTTCCCTGAAAAAATATGTATATATTCCATATCTTGTTATGGTCATAGACCATGCATAGAGGTTTAAAAATGTATATACTTATGTGGTGTCAAATTACTTGGACACAATACTAAGGACAGGGGTTCGTGTTTTGTATATAAATGAGGAGTTATCTTGCAGTTTGTGGCGCATTTGAAATTGTTCTTAACCCTGCAGGTGAATCTCTAGAACTTTGCACCAACACTTTCACCCGCACAATTATAATTTAAAACTTACGAGTGTGACGACTTCTGCGCCTACTTCACTAGAGGGGAATAAACCATCAGACCCGCATAATTCATATGGGATTCCATTAGCTCCAAGGCTAGTCTGGAATACCAATTCAATTTATCGAAATAACTTTTAAACAGAAGAACGCACAACCAATTTTTAATGAGGTGAAAATCAACAGAGCAAACATGAAAAAGACTGCACACTATCTTTGCTCCTTCATTTATTTGCCACGTGTCAGATATATTCAGGAGCAAAGAGTCTTCTTCTTTCTGAAGGTTCCCTAAAAAGGGAATGTGGTAATTGCATGAACAGAACTGTTTTCAGGAGGCTTCCACTTGACTGTCACATCCTTGTGAGCCATCAATCACAAATGAAAATGAAATATATATTTAAAAAAATATATATATTATTTTGATTATACTGTATATTTTTCATTGGCCCAGATTTTGATATTTTAGACGGTTACAGAAGTTTCAAACAAACTGCCAGCCCTGCAGTGATGGGTATCTGTAATTGTGGGTTTGTGGTCTGAAGCAAGAGAACACACTTCAGGTCACTCAAAATCAGCTTGTACTGTAATGTTATGATTGGCTGTCTGTGCCAACTGCCCAAGAGTAGTAATGCAACTGTACCTATGACTTATTTAGCTTCATCGGTGAGATTAGGGTACCGAATATAAAGTTATATACTATATGCATCAATGGTTCTACAGCTGGTTTAAAGAACTTTGATCTGGCTCCATTGTTCTGCAATTTGCCAAACATTGCACACAGGTATCACCACATCCCACAGCCTTGCAGAAGGCAAACAGAAACAATTTATGTGACAGTACTGTTCCCTGTCGTAAGGTAAGTTCTAAGATTACCCCCTGCTGGTCTGAATCTGTAATTACATAGAAGATTACAAATCCATTTTGTTAGGTATCTGGAAATTGCATATATATTCTGCATCGCTTCAAGGTTAACTGGTCCTAGTCTAATGTAACATACCCATCACAAAATTCACCTCAATTTATAGTTTCAGTGGTCTATTCAGTGTTTCTGGGTCCTTTGAGAGGCAAATATTGAAAAAGTCATGGCTGGTATTCTAATAAAAGCAGCTGCCTGTGTAAATAAATCAACTAGCCTGCGTCTTTGGTTCACTAAATAATTAATTACGTACTGTTTGGAAAACAGCCATTTACGGAACTGTACAGAAAAAATGCTAAAAGTTGCTGGTTTGGTGATGGTTGTTCCTTTTATTTTCTCTGATTTTCCTCTGTTGTGTCAGCAGAAGTAATCCATGCCGTCCTCCTTAGGCATCTGTTCAAAGGTGTGCCTTCACATTTCTGGATGTCCAAATAATGTCCTACAGTGAAATGTAATTCGGAAGACATTCCAAGCTGCATAGAGGTCCAAGCTGCTGTTGGTCTGGCCTGACCCTCTATTGTTCTGTTTTTCTTCTCCCAATACAAAAATGTGCTAACAGTTAGTATGATTACAAGGCAATTCAAAGTAATTTATTGTTTCATCTTTGTTAAATTGCCATGGAATATTTGTAGTCCACAGTAGAAGGAATTAAATCACACTGTACAGTAGACAACTACATGATAACGTAAAGTCTGTCAAGCAGTGATCTATTTTAGTAGAGTTTGTTGACTATTCATACAATAAATGAGAATGTATAGTTCTGGTAAGCTCAAAAAGCTTTACAGTGAAGGGTGGAAACTCTAATCATTACAACTGCACTCACAACAAACTTTCAAAAACCAGGACCCAGCACACAAGTTTACCTACAGTACATTGCAACATTAATCAAATGCAAACTTTATGATTTCAAAATGGAGCTCCTACTGTATTACAAACCCTCGTAAATTCTTAACTCAACCCAAGACATGAATTTGGATCAGAGTTCCTCTTTTGCAATTTCAGGAGGAATGTTAGCAATGCCTTATAATTCTGGGGCAATAACAGATGCACCCGGCACTTGTTTGTGATGCCCATGTGACCCCGGCCTTGTTCCTCCAGACATATTTCAATAAACAAACAGACTTCCAGCACTGATGGCCTGCTGACTGTCTTCCAAACTTCAAAAGGTCATTGAGCAATACAGTGCTGTGTCTTGCATTTGGCGTTAGTCTGTACCAGAATGCCCCTAGCCCCAGTTTGTAAAATGAGCCTAAAAGATGTTTATTTCAATATGGAGGTATTATTGTCTCAAAGATAAATAGGCTAAACAAATAAATAGCTTGAACATTCCACAAATAAAATGAGATTCAGAAATATTCTTAGGAATTTACAAAATAAAAGTGCATTTAAGCATCGCCTGGCTTGTGTGCACTCGTTTGCATTTATTTGTGGATTTTTGAGACAACCCTTCTTTTTATAAGGTGTATTTTGTTTTTCATTATATGAGAATGCGAGCTGAACGACTCGGTACGGCTGGTGGAAATGACTACGATAACCTTTCCGCTATGATTAGTCTAATCATTACCACACCACCTGTGGCACAAAGGCACACTCACTCCATGGGAGAACGAAGTAGAGAGGGGCTGTGAGCAAACATGGTCCTTCCCCATTGTGACACATATGAAAGTGTGAAATTTCATTTTTCTCCCCTTGTAATCTCTATTTCTTTCATTGTGACCATGATATGATGGGGGAAGGGGGAGACATTATAATTACACATACACCTTCACTTTCCTAAATCAAGGACCTTGTGAATGTCTGATTGATATCCTCTAGCCCAGTCCCTTGAGACTCATTGCGGTTGTACCATTTCTTTTAACAGCTTTTTAATTATAGGCGGAAACAATGTTAATGAAATAATGTTAAGTGTGTCCCATTGACAGTTCTCTACAGCAAGTTCTTTGCAAATAAAAAAAAATGTTTATGAAGATTCAAGTATGATTTCTTCACTGTGATACGGAAAATACTAAACCCTTTCTGAACCCATTGTGAGGGTTTTTTTAACCCCTTATCTATCTCCCCCCCTTTTCAAACACAAGCCTGAAAAGGATATACCAAAAATAATATGGTTACTATTCTTGAACCCTTTTGAATACATGCATAATACTGGTCTCTTCTGCAAGCTACCCCTTGTGACTTTATTCTCCAAGGGTCAGAATTACTCATCAAGAGTCTATACATATGCTTGAGGTTGGCCTGGTGGGCTTAGAAACACAATGCAAACACAACAACACTGGGCAAATTCCGGTTCAAATTTGATGACAATACCACTAAAAATTAGCATTCTGCATTGGTTTTTCTTTGCTATGTCTAGGCACTTTACCAAAAATAAAAAATAAAATAAAAAAGAAGCCATTTGGAGACTCCAAAAGGATACTTTGTAGCCAAATAGTATGATGTGTTATTAGAGGTGTACAATTCCAAATCCTTTATATGCTCATGGAGCATATAAGCTTGGTTTCCCCCTGCCTTCAATACTGTGAAGTCCTTCATTGAACATGCCCTCCGCTGTGGAGTCAAAGCCATTCCAGAGTAAGTTTTTCCAAGCTTGCGAATTAGCTCGCAGATCCGCGGCTGCTCACTGCATTTTCTGTTTCTGCCACGGCGGAGGATAGTTTGACAACTTGATACTTGAACCCCAGTAAAATACACAGTATCGCGCCTAGGATTTCCCGTCCTTCAGAGCAGGTCTGATGTCAGTTTTTAAAACACCCAATCCGTTCCGCTCCAAAGAAAAGAGTAAAAGAGATAACTGACCCAGAATCAGATGCTATGGAGGAAACCACTGACGACCCAGCAGGAAGTACATTTCGGTAGTGTCCGTCGATTCGAAAGTTCCCTACTACAACCAGAGTAGCGTAGCATTTCAGTGAAATTGATTAAAATCCCTGAGCACGTTTAAATTCAGAACTTATTCTTGTTATAACAAGCATATTAAGATGTCTAAATTAGATAAAATGTATGTTATGTTAGCGCAGTTATATATGTGTACAGTTTGCCAGCAGCTACAGGTGACTTGTTAAAGTGAACCGGCAAAAATAAAATGTAGGCTTTTGTACAAGCAAGTTTCCACCTATTGCTAGTTATCTGGCAGTGGAATTGAGAGAGTAAAATGTTGCAATAAAATACAAAATATATTACAATAATACTTTATGCAATAAACACGTCCAAGTAGTGCGACTTTGTTTCATACGTGTCGGTCTGGGTGCATGCAGAACTCCTTAGATGGGCGGGCCCGTTCCTATCTGACAGGATTGCTTGCTCAGCGTGTTTGTTAAGCACGTTCCTTTTGTGACACTCGATTTTAAAGGGATTTCATATTCTAGCAAAAGTTGATGCTTCTTTCTTTGCTAGCGTGTGTATTCTAAACTCGTACAGAGAAACGGATGGTTATGATGGATACGTTTATACAGTTTACAAACCAGAGCCAGGGAAGGGATCGTATTTTCAGGTGAGTTTGGTTTCCTTATATGGAGCTGGAGGTACGTCTCGTAGGCCATCAGCGGTCTCTTAAAAGCACCAAATTCTGAATTCGCTTTGAATTGACAAGTTCAGGCGAGTCTGTTTTTCTTGAAAAATTGAACTTGCTTGTTACTGCTACGTTTCTCTTTTTATTGAGCTCGTGTTGACTTGAGCGGGCTTTGAAGTAAGCTGGATTCGACCAGTGGCATATGCTACCTTAAAAACGTGAGGAATGGAAAGAGCTGCTTTAGTTTGGACGAAAAAAATGAATTAATGTATTGATCAATAAACGAGTTTATGGTGTTTGATTGTGTGCGTCGTATTGCTGATAAATCTAATCGGCTTTCTTTCAGAGCAACGCAGTATGCATGTGCTTTTGTGAAATATTTACTGCGGAATAAGTCCGCAAGAAAAGAACTACTGAAGAAGCTCCAAGCTCTAGAGTCCAACATGAGCTCTGGAAGGAAATGTAAGTCACTATATTTGTTTGAAAGCACATTAAGAGCTCGTTGTATTCCCTTTATAAATGCTAACAGCAGTAGGTTACTTATCAAAATACCGTTAAAAATTGTTGGCGTATGTTGCAGTGGTGCATTTTATGAAAGCGTGTGTTTGTATGTTGAGCAGCGTCTCTATCTGGTGCTTATAGTGAAAACTCCTTTTGTGCTGTTGTCCTTTCAGTGTTCCGCCTTGGAAACACTGTGAGCTCCGTCCACGCGGCCAGAAGAACCATGCAGCTCTCAGACCCAGTGCTACGCTTTTGCCTTACTATTTCCAACCTCAACCGCGCCCTCTATTTCATCTGCGACAATGTGTTGTGGGCAAGGAACGTAGGGCTCGTGCATAACCTAGACAAGGAACGCTGGAGCTTTAACGCCTCGCGGTTGTACTTCTTTTCTTTGGTCATGAGTCTCACGCGCGATGCCTATGTCATCGCGCAGATCATGGTGAAGAAAACACGAGACAGGCAGTACCAGCAGAAAGCCCAGCAACACCTTAACGAGCACCAGGATGTGGCTTGTGTGATCATTCCGGAGCTTGATGCTTTTTTCTTCCTGTTATACGAGAGCCTGAAAACCCACCCCCAAGTTGTTCTTGACACACTGAAGAATGTGTGCGACCTTTTCATACCAATGGACCGGCTGGGTATATACCAGACCAATGCTGGTGTGGTTGGGTTTTGTGGTCTTATGTCTTCCCTTTTGGGTATACTGTCAGTCCTGAAGCCTGGTTTGAGAATGAACCCTTGACCGCATGCCTGGTGGGCATAACACTGGGATTTGTAGTCATAACACTGGATTAACAAGCATAAGCCTTTCGGGTTATAACTAATTTCTGTCTTTCTCTGTATCTCAGGTCTGCTGTAGTGCAGTCTTGCAGTAGCTCCAGTGGACTCAACCAATAGAGAGGAAATCGTGGAATTCTATGTATTTGCAGGGCTTTAGTGCTCAGAAGGTAGTGATTCCTAGCCTTGCCAGTTTTATGTAGCTTCCAGACTGGGAAATGGTCATCTGTAATAGAAGATGAGAAGAGTACGGACATAATGGGAACATAAACTGAAACCTGCAACTGTGAAACTTTATTTTCAGAGACTGTTCCGTAGAGCTGGGGTTCCCAAACCCTTTCATCTAACCCTCTGTGTGATGACCCCTCTCCTTAATGAAATGGGTATATTTGTATGTATTTTTACACTCTCAACTTCCATGGAAACACGTCACTGTATGAAGATTTATATATGACGTTGCTCCTTAGTGCAATATAAATATTGAATAATTTTGATGATCACAGTATTACCAATGGGTAAGCTAACAAGGGTGATTTTGGCTTCTTGTTTTGAATTCAGTGACCCTGTGTGGTTCTGTGAGTACGTACCTGGACTTCAACAGTTTTTTGATGAGTAACTCATGCACTGAGGCAAAGCAAACACAGTACTCTTAAAGGGAAATGTTCCTCATCAAGAAGTGTAAAGGAACCCCATGTAGGCCTACTTCTTTATAGAACCCCACAGGGTCCCGGGACCCAAATTTGGGAACCTTGCTCTCGGTGCAGCACAATGTGTCATTTACATAAATGTACAGGGCTATTCAGCACAGATTCTACCTCCATATATGACAGCATATCTTTTATTCATCAGCAGTATCAACTACGGTACCAGGGTTTGAGCACTACAACAAGAAAACACCTTGAGTTAATGCACTGTATGCCTAACACAGTTTACATGTAAGCTGATTACATGAGTAATGTGTTATAATCGGGATGTTCACTATTGAGTGACGCCTGTTCTTGATTTGTTAAAAACATATTTTTCCATGTCAGATTAACATGTGATGCAGTAATGTACATGTGCACTGCTCAAAATAATAAACACCTATGCAAGTGAACAGCACAAAGATATGTGAGCCATAATGACTGGATTCTTAAGCATTTTTTGTGTGTGTTGTGTAGTGTTACGTCCAGCAGCATGCACCTGGTTGCTGTAACGCAGGTGGATTTCAGGTCATAACAGGTGCATAAGCACATACCAATTTTTTCGTCTCTTATGCGTGGTTGCATTGAGGTGACCATCTCGTCCATTGCAGTAAACTCCAACAGAGTGGCCACCAGACTGTTGAGTATCCCCACTCCCGCCTGGTGCCTCTCACCCTGGACAACCACCCCTATCAAAGAGTTTGGTTCTAGAGCCAACACTGTGTGGAAGTGACCCCAGCTATATCTAGTTGGTACCTCTCATCCTCACGCACCAGCTCAGGCTCCTTCCCCACCAGTGAAGTAAAGTGCCATGTACCAAAAGTCAGTTTCCACCGCCTGAGCGAACACCCGAGTCCGCTCCACTCCCGGCCCTTGCCCGATAGCCGTCGCACCCGACCCCCTACCCCTGGACCTTGCGGGTGGTGGGCCCACATGGTGAGCCCACATAGAGCCCTTTAGGGGTGAGCCCAGTCGAGGTACGTGGGCTGCCCAGTCACCAGACGCTTGCGGACACCACCCCCAGGCCTGGCCCTAGGGATGGGTCCCAGTAATCCTATTCCACTTATCTTTCACCATTCAGCAGGGGTTGATTTGGATCATGTTCATCTGGCTTCTCATCCCAGACCTGTTCGCCTTGGGAGACAGGGCACATAAGCCCCTGATGATATAGCTCTGGGGATCACAACCCCAACCATCACACCCCCACCCTCTCAAACACAACCATCACATCCCCACCCTCTCAAACACAACCATTGCACCCCCACCCTCTCAACCACAACCATCACACCCCAACCTTGCAAAGACAACCGTCACACCCCCACCCTCCCAAACACAACCATCACATGGCCCTCCCTCCCAAACACAACCATCACACGGCCCTCCCTCCCAAACACATACACACTTGTCCTCCATTGTCTGTCCTCTCCTGCTAATGAAGTCAAATTGGAAGTTGGGCTAACCTGTGTGAAACTGATAATGGCCACTTACATACCTCCCACTTGTTCTCTCATTTTCACAGGTCTTCCAAAAAAAATTAAAAAGTGTGTACTTCTCACCCACATTCATGACACTTGCTCAACTAGGTTAGCTACATAAAAAGCATCAGACCGTGGAGTGGTGGGGTTACTTTAGTTTGGAAAACCTCTCTCTCTCAGCCAATTAGAATAGGAGTCATTAGGGCACCCTGGATTACACCCATACACAAATCCTTACACAATCATGACATCTGGAATCTGTCATTTGCCACAGACTGCATTTCATTTATTGGACTCCTGAGACTTTACCCGCAGTCTGCCCAAAATGTCAGTTTGTGTCTGGCCGCAAAAGCTAAAACGAGCCATCATTTCTAAATACGGGAGAATGATGGATTTCACAACTGACAGATTCTTCCCTTCACAAGCATCTTTCCTGGTGCTACACTGCCATCTGATGGCCATATTTCTGAGTCATGACCAGAAAGTCTAGGCGTGAAGAAAAGACCTTTATTGAGCAGAAATATTAAGTATGAATATGTTTTCTCAAAGGAAGAGCAGGTGAAGGTGGTGCAAAAATATTTTATACACACACACACACACACACACATATGCGTACATACATACATACACACACACACATACACATATATTTAAAATTCTCCCCTCACCACCAACATATAACAATGCCTGTCAACCTTTAGAAAGACTTGATAAAATTGTGCAAAGACAAAAGTAAAATGCAACACAAGAAATAAATTATTTTCTTTTACACAGATCCTTCTTTTACAAGTTCACATAATGCATTGGTGTTTACACATGGCATATTTTTCGCTCTCTCCACTTTTCCATGAAGACCTTATTCTTTTTCCAACAGCAACAAATAAACAAATATAATACACCAAAGAGATGAAAAATGAGAGAACAATATCCTTAAAGAAATAAACTGCTTTGTATGCCTCCTCTTTAGACTCTGAATAAGTTAGTACGCATAACAAAGACCTTCTTCCTTAGCTCCACTCCATGTAGTATAGGAAATATGCATTTGTAAAATGCGATTAAGAGACACGATGCATTCGATTGCATATGTTTTGTTCTACACCTTCGGATTCGTGACACGCTGTACATGAAACGGCTCCACCACACAACTCCCAGAGAAGGCACCAACACTACCGCCTGTGTACAACACGCCTGTACTTTACTGAGAGCCAATCAGAGCTCAGGTAGCAACAGGAGAGAGAGAGGCATCACAAACCCTTCAATGGGACTGGGCTACTGTACCATCTGCTGTCAATCACTCGCACGGACCAATCAAGAGGCTTGATTTCACAGTGAAACACTGCCAGTCCCGTTCATGTCAGTGAGTCACTGCTGAAAGGCGACAGTTGTGAATGTTTTCAGGGTTCGTGAAGGCCCGGTTTTCCCAAAACAGGCAGCCCCCGGTCCGTAATGGTCCCGATTCAGGAGGCGTTCGGTTCCATGAATCCAGAATCGAATCACTCGGGAGCAAAAGGAATCCTCAGAGTACGTTTCTGTCGCAGTATGCAACACTGTCACTAAAACATTATGGGGCAGCAAAGGCATCTTCCCTTTCACAAGAACTGCGCCTGGCAGACACTTCTACATCAAAAAAAGAGATGTTTATTTCACAGATTGCTGACTGCAGAACAACTGGATCAGGCACACTGGCCACTTGTGGAAACACAAGCAGGATAGGCTAGCTCATATTAATCCATGATTATTTGAAAAGAGGGAGTCCATTTCACTTCAAGAGCACAAAAGGATCATAGCCTCACTAAGATAAACAGGAAACGGTACATTTCACAGGAAGCCAGTGACCAGTGAGGAGGAGGCACGACGAGGCGTACTCACAAACCACAGACAGACTGTGAGAAACATCGGCTCTGCTCTCCACTAACACAGTTTTTCCACTCTTTTTCATCGACCACAATAACCTTGTATTATTGAGAACAATAATAAATGACTTGGACCGCTCCCCGCATCTAAAATGCCTCATAGCAGCATGTTGTTCACTGCCAGCAGCAGTCTGGGGCGTTTTAGCATAGCAACCTAACCTTAGAGAAGTAAGGACGTAGAGGGAGAGCGATAAAGAAATACTTAAATAGCATAGCACACCAAGAGTCCAATTTACTAAAGCTTTTAGCATACGCAAAACTAAAAACACAACCTACACGATTGGTGCATACTATGACCAATCATTGGTCATGTTACTGGTTTTGTATGTGCTAAATAAATCAGGCCCCAAATATATAGCAGTGCTTGCCATTCCAGTTTATACATGAAGCATGTCAGGGTACAGAGTGGAAGCTGTCTGTTGGTTGCTTCCACTCAGTTTTTTTTTTTTGTGAGACTTGAAATGGTTCAAACCGCTATGAGCTGGGAGCAGTTCAAATCCAAACTGACAATCAATCATGCTGGCTGTCAAGGAGTGAAAAGCGGAGAAATCCGTATTCATAAAAAAAGCTTTGCCATCAATAAACTACATTTAGGACCTCCTTCAAAACAAAAATAATAAATTACTTAAATAAATGACAATACGTACAGAGATGAACAACCTGTTAAGTAAGCGGGGTCAACTCTCTCCTCCCTGGGACCCCGCACGAAATCAAGGGACTAATACAGGGGTGCCCAATCTTATACGAAAAGGGCCAGTGTGGGCGTAGGCATTTGTTATAGCCCAGCACTAACAGACCTGATGCTACAGATTAAGGTCTTGATTGAAGATCACATTTAGTTAATTAGTTGAATCAGGTGTGTTAGCACTTGGCTAAAACAAAAACCTGCACCCACAACGGCCGTTTTCAGATAAGATTGGGCACCCCTGGGCTAAATCATTTGAGGGCAAAACAATAAGACCTTCTGCTTGGAACAAAGCAAAGAAATTAGAATAATTAAAATGGCACAAGAGGCCTGAGAGCCTGTCCACTGAAAAAGAACAAGAAGAAAACACTTTGACAGTTCCTGTGCTTGAAGCAAGGGAGCCTCTATTTTAACACTGGAGTTTAAGACTGAATTTGAGCTGGTGGGACTGGGTGGGGTTGGACGAGCAGGTGAGGCAGTTCCAGAGGCTTTGCTTATGAGGGCTGGCAGTTTTAAGGCATCAGAACCAATGTCTACATACAGGAGCACACGCAGAACTTACTGGACGATAAAAACAAATGCTCCATTACGTTTTGGCAACTTTATCGTCAACTCAATCAGCTTTCGTAATACAGTTTCAGTGCGGAGATAACTGGTTTTCAAAAGAGATCCAGTAGCAGGTGAGGCGCACCTCTTCACCATTCTTGCTCCATCCAAACAACTGTCATTCAGTCATTCTGGGGTCCCACCAAGACCAGTGGTGTTTTTGCAGGTTTAAACTGATCTGTGGAAAAACACCACTGGGGCATAAGGGACTTTTGGAGAGGGCTTGTGTGTGCGTGTGTGTGTGTGTGTGTGTGTGTGTTGGGTGGGAATGGAGGAATCTATCCATAAACGCTGATTTAATGGTTTGAATCATGGCCTGCATGATCTAGAGCCACAGGCGGCTAAACCAATATAATATCAGCCAAGCACACTGGAAAATTGCCATAACATAGGATCAGAGTATTTGAATGGCTTTTTCCACACACACAAAAAAAAAACATACCCTCAATTTTCATTAGCTTATTAAAGCGCCATGGCGACAGACCTGATCTTGTACAATAATTACTGTCTCTCTGAGCACTACAATTTGCGTGTCTGGTTTTTTGAGTTTCACTGCACATTTCAGCTAGATAACTTCTCACTTTTGTACAGATTTTTATGACTACAGCAATCATCTGCCTTAAATTCTCTCGGTTGGAATTTCTGAGTGTGTGAACGTTCTCCACAGGACAGCGCCGTCCATGGCGCACATTCCTTTCACAGCACCTTTTTAAGTCTGACTGGATATGTGCCGTTTGAAAGCCAAACTACAGGCATGAAATGAGCTGCTGGAGGCCCTTTCTATTTCCTCATGTTAAGAGGGGTTGTGTGCCAGCCCAGTCTCTTTCAAACTTCAATAACATCATTTAAAAAAGATCACTGAGCATCTGAATAAAAGGCAACATATCTGTGGTATCTGTTATTGTCTATTAAAACACATTAATGATTTGATTTTCTTGTAAGCAAAGACACCAAATAAAATAGACCATAGTCTGACTTAAAACATACTACCTTCTCTATGTGACATGAATTTCAAGATTGAAGATGTGAAACTGTGTCATGGAGGAAGCCACAGTGGTCACTTAATTTGTCTGCTTTGGTAAACAGAAAGACAGCCCTAACGGCTCGGATCTACTTCTATACTGCGGGACTGTGGGGAATGTAAATGTGTACAGCACCCTCACACACACACACACACACACACACGCACAAACATACACACACAAACGCACAAACACACACAGGGATGGATCTCACTGGACTGGTGCACTGTAGTTAAGATTTGGAAAAGCATACATAATGCTTTGTGCTGAATTAATTGCAGAGCAAATAGAAGTACTACTGAGACTTGAATCTTTTTTTCCGCGTGAAAGCCATCATCCCAGTTCACAAAATGAATTTATATCAATGCTCCAAATTCAAAAAGGAAGAGAATGTTTAGCATTAAAACAACATACCATTGCAACTGTATCAGGCAGCGTGATAAGAGATAACAGAAAACAGGCAGTTTATACCTCTGAGCAACTGCTGCATGGCGAACTTCTGTTCTGCGTCAATACAGCCCCTTACCTCATGGTGAGAATGGCCCTCCCTCTTGACCCACACAGCATCATGGGTAAAATTATTTCAGCTCATCTCAACACACATTTAACCTCGCCATACAATTAAATCTGACGCAAAACCCTACCCGTCACCATGGAAACACACATTAAAAAGGGTTTATGCTGATCACAAGTGGGTGGTCTTCGCCCCATCTAGAAACAAATGACAGTTTTGCACCCGTGCCACCTGAACGCAAAGCTTCAGAAAGTGAGACAGTGCGTGTGGGGGGGGGGGGGGTGCATTTAGTGTCTTTGAAGAACTCAGGGTCGGGCACCAGCTGCGTGGGTGGGGGAGGGATCTCCCTGGCGGCCATTTTGGTCCTCCTGGGCCACAGATGGCGCTAGCGCTACGAAGGCGTGTGGGTTTGGTCATAGTCCAGGATGAGGCGCTTGATGTGCGACAGCTTCTGATGCAGATACTCGCAGCGCCTCTTCTCTTCCCGGTAACCAGGAAACTTCTGTAGACGTCAAAGGAGAGGTGGTCACACATCCACAGTTATCATGAACCCAGAGACTATGCATGTGTCCATTCTGAGATAACAAGGACTATTTAACTATTCTAAACGCAGATTTCACCGCACTGAGGGTGGTTGACTCATTCGGGATAAAACAGACCAAACAGTGTCTGATCCAGACACCATGGCAACGTCAGGGCACAGTGTTATAATCACTGACGATAATATTCATTCTTAGGTTTGTCAAAAAAAAAAAAACATTGACCACTAACTTTCAAACCAAAATCGATCACAGATTTCTTATTTGTCTGAATTTGAATATGAACAGCATCTGGGAAACAAAGACCAGGTATAGTGAGGTATATATGATGCAAGGGCTTCATTTCGAAAGGCCACTACAAAAACATGTGATAACCCCCTTGTGATAACCCCATTTCTTACCTTCATGTACTTCTTGTATTTCTCCAATATTTGGTCTTCCATAACCTGCAAAAAACATAACAAATTCATTGAATATAAAAGCTAGCCATCTGCAGAGCCGATATCCGCTCATATCTGTTACATTTCTCTTCATAACTGACTTTCTTAGCACCAGTGACAGTGGGGCTCAAGCACCCCTCTCTCTGCACAGGGCAGTAAAACCCCAGGAGCATCCCCGGACCCGGGCCTGGGCGGGGAGCGGGCGGGGCGGAGCGGGCCGCACCTTGTGCTCCTTGGTGCCGGGGGAGAGGGTCTTCATCTTGGAGCCCAGGCGGACGAACATCTGCGTGACGCTGCCGATGCGGGCGTGCAGGTCGCGGTACTCGTCGTACTCAGCGCAGAAGTCCTCCTTGTACTTCTGCCTCTGCTCCGAGGCCAGGATCACAGTGTACTTCCTGTGGGCGGGGCACGGTCACGCATTACACACACGCTTAATCCGACAGCTCAGGTGCTAACAGACGTCTGTTTATTTCTTAGTGGTAAAATATTAAAATGCATACACAGCAAACCTTATGAAATTAAATATAGTATTTACTTCATAATTAAGTAATTAGCTTATTCATTGTCGTATGAGTATTTGTTTTAACGCTTTAAAATGTCAAGTCAAAATAATTCTACAGAAGCTGCACTATTACCTCTCGCCTGCAGGTGGCACTGTCAATTAGCTGCATAAAAGCCTGTGTATTTTTTTTTTTTAAAACAAGTAATGTTGTGACAGCGAGATGTGTTCTCAAGATGTCAAATTTGAGACATTAGATCATTTATTTTCCTTCTCTCTGCCTTTCTGAAACCCGTTCCGCAAAGCGGTTGGCTTCTTTTGTGGAATGACACTCATTTTTCCGACGCTATTAAATACATTCAATACAAATCCAAATATAATTTTGAGGTGGGTTCAATTTCACAAAATAGAGGGGCAAAAGTGACTGAGCCACAGTATGTGAAAAACAGTGTAAAAGGACAGACCCGGTGCCTAAAGACCAAAGTGTAGTGGTGTCAGAGAATCCAGTGGAACTTGTTGGACATACACCAAGTATTTAAAAAAACTTGCAAAATCCACTGACTTGGTGTACACATTGTATGGTAAATGTAATACTCTCCCTGGGGTCTATTTTCAGAATCTGCCTTCTTCAAGAAAACTCAAATTTATCTTGCGGCCTACTTGGACAAACTGCTCATTTCAGCGGATAATTGTGCAGTAAACTACTGATTGCTGTTTCACATCCCATAACAATTCAAAATGACCGTTTTCATTTAATATCACTCTCTTTAATTCCGTAATGCGAGGGTTCGTGAAGCTGCTCACGATGCATTTGTGGGGCTGGCTGAATCAAAGGAGGCAGCCGAGCGCGCTCCGTAAACCGCACGTCTATATTTAAACCCCAGAACCAAAAGAATTCTCCCGTGCCCTCCCCTCGCCCCGGAGGATTGTGGGTAAGCTGGGAGAAAAGTGCATAATCTCTAAGTACTCACAGTAAATAATCAGGCAGCTCCGCGGGAGAGGGCGGAGAGACAGGTGTGTTTGCGTCCCCCTGCTCTGAAGACAGAAACACACACACACGCGGTTAATCCTGACACTAGCGCAGACACACAGATGGGCACGCACAAGCACACGCACACAAACACACACACACATAAACACACATACACACGCACACACACACGCACAAAACACACGCATGCGCGCGCACACACACGCACGCACACGCACACACACATGCACATAAACACACACACACGCATGCACGCACGCAGGCACACACAAGATAAGAAGCAGGTACAGAGGCCATCTTTATCACCAACCAGCCTGTTGTTTACCCCGCTAGGCCATGGCTGCTGGGGACTCCAGTGTATTTACAAGCACACCTCTGTTCAGTGGCAGAACACACCACCCTGCTGTTACCAAGTCAATAATAAACCCAAAGCAGGTGCAAGCCCTTACTGAGACCACTGAAAGACATTCAGACCACACCCCTTACACACGAGACATGCTAGGAAAGGCAGACTGCTCTCTCTCACCATGCTGTTTCTCCAGGTCAGGTTTGTGTGTGTGTGTGTGTGTGTATAAAGGAAAGGCAGACTGCTCTCTCTCACCATGCTGTTTCTCCAGGTCAGGTTTGTATGTGTGTGTGTGTGTGTGTATAAAGGAAAGGCAGACTGCTCTCTCTCACCATGCTGTTTCTCCAGGTCAGGTTTGAGGTCTGGGCTGTTCTCCAGCCACTCTCTCCTCCCGTTGTCTTTCAAGCGCTCCCTCTCTTTCTCTCTCTCCTTCTCCCTCTCTTTCTCTTTCTCTTTCTCTCTTTCCTTCTCTTTGTGCTTCTTGGACTTCTTCTTCCTGTGCAGGTCGTTGGAGAGGAGCTGCTCGGAGCAGACGGGGGGGTCGGACTTGGGGGGCTTGGGGCTGGGCGGGGCGGGCTTGTGGGCGGGGTCGCTCAGGTTGTGCTGGGCGGGGAAGCCATCCCGGCTCTCCGGGGCGTGGCCGCCTATCCTCTGGGTCTCGGCTTTGGGGTGCAGCGCGGTCGGGCCCCGGGCCCCGCTGGGGACCGCTGGCCCGCTGGAGAGGGGCGGAGGGGGAGGGGCGGGCTCGGACACTCTCGGTCTCTTCTGAGAAAGGCCGTCCAGTGGGGAGGACGGTAACGTCCGCTTCTGATAGGGGGAGAGAGGAGAGGAAAAGCACAGAGACAGGGATGTGCAGAGGAGCAGAAAGGAGAGCAGGGAAGGGGAAGAAGTGAAAAACACAGAGGAGGGGAGGGAAGAGATGAGGAGGAGAGAGGAGGAGATGGGAGGAGGAGGAGGAGGAGAGGAGATGGGAAGAGGGGGAGGAGGGGAGAAGAGGGGAGAAGAGGAGAGCAGAGGAGGAGGAAAAGGAGGGGAGGAGAAGGTGAGGAGAGAACAGATTTCACGTTTACACTCGTACACTCACAGTTAACACAGCTGACTCTCATTGGCCCTAAAACAGAACCGACTGCAGCTCACACACCAATAAAAAACAGATGCTATCAGGGCAGGAACAAGCCCTCCTCTGTACCAGTTAGCTTTTCCCCACGTATTCAGCCTGACATTGCAGATTTACATTTTTCGATGGCCAGTACTAGCACAAAAAACCCACACGTCCCCTTGTTTGGAAATCCACAGCGCACATGCAAATTGACCTTTGACTCCCACTTTAAATCCCTCAAAGTCTTTCCTGGACTTTGCGTCACCAAACTTTCCTGAGAAAACAAACAGTGCATGTAAAAGAACAGCAGCGGGGGGGGGGGGGCAGGAGCTTACCGCCGCCAGATTCTTTCCGGGGCTGAGGTGCAGCGGAGAATCCTCAGAGGTTTTCTGGAATGAAGGGTTCAGCTGGAAGCTCTTTGATTGGCTGCTGCCGGACTGGAGCGTCTTCCTGGTTTTGGAGGAGGGGGGGGTGTGAAGAGAGAAATATCAGCATGCCATTCCAGAGGTGGCTGCCAGTTTTTGGGTTTTTCTTTTTTTTTTTTTAAAGCATTGAAACAAGTAGCGATGGCATCCCGGCTACTCAGTTTTAAATGAAAACTGAAAGTCAGGTTTGTAGGATACAATTCTCCGGAAGGTCTCTAAAGCCGGTGGGGAAACATTAAGACAAAAAGCGGATAAAGTTTCACATTTGGTAACTTTGTAACTTCAGGTCCAAAGCCTATAATACAGTATCCCGGCAGCGCTCTAACAGATGGTCATCAATCATTTCATAAAAAACCGGCTGGGTTTTCTGGAATGTTGAAAAAGGACCAAGAAATACACACAAACACGCACACACATGGGCACACACACGCACACACGCACACACATGGGCACACACACGCACACACGCACACACATGGGCACACACACGCACACACACACATGGGCACACACGCACACACACACGCACACACATGGGCACACACAGGCACACACACGCACCCACCTGGGCACACACACGCACACACGCACACACATGGGCACACACACGCACACACGCACCCGCACACGCACACACATGGGCACACACAGGCACCACACGCACCCACTGGGCACACACACGCACCACACACACATGGGCACACACCACCACACCGGCACACACACACACCGCACACACACACCACACGCACACACCCACATGGGCAACACAGGCACACACGCGACACATGCACACACACACACACACACACACACACACACACACACACACACGCACACACGCCAGGCTGAGCTGTGCAGGCAGTAACAGTAGTGCCTATCGGCTGCCCTGTGTTTCCTAGGGTCAGATAAGATCTGGGGGGGGTTGGGCTGGGATATGACTGAGGATGCAGAACACAATGGCTGTACTGCTGCTCTGTCTCCACAACAGCAATCAGCTTCCTTCAGCTTCACCCTCACACACACACACACACACACACACACTCACACAGCCATACCTACACACACACACACACACACACAGTCCTGCCATCACCCACGTCCATCACCTCCCCCGAACTCCCTTCCTGGCTGATCTCCCGCTACCCCGCCAGCTTGGAGCCCAGGCTGCTGTGCAGGTCCAGGGTACCCAGGACCCCCCCCCTCACAGAGCGAACACACTTCCTGTGACTCACCCTCCTTAAAATGCACACGCACATATGCTCCGATACCGAAATTAAGTCATTTTCAACAACCCACTAAATTACCTTCACTAAATTATCATCCTGGATGGAAGTCAATATGAATTAATCAATCAATCCTCAGACACTAATCCAAGAACCGACAGGGGGGGAGTTCAGCTGAAAAGAACTGCAGAGTGCCAGATGCTAGGCTTAAAGCGTTTCCAAAAAAAGCCATAGATAAAAGCACTGGATGAAAAATGAAGAAAAGGCTGTATTAAAGGAGACAGCCTGTACGGCCCTGTCCCCTGGCTCTGAGAGCCGTTTTCTGAGCCCTGACGTCCTCAGCCACGGGACCCTTTTGAACACAGGAGACGGTTGTTACGTCATGGGCAGCGTCGCTCAGCGCCATAGCAACACACCAATGGACTAGCGGGCCCTTTACGCCAAATACCGTTAAACTCCCATCGGGTAGGAAGGGAAGTTTACATCCCCCCCGCCCCACTCCCCCCAAACATGCCGTCTCCCACTGTTAAGAGCTTAGTCCTACTATTATCATGTGAGCTCTGGAATAGCAACATCTCACAACAACAAGCTAATTTCGTTAGCATATTTCTTCATACCTTAGGAATTATGCTTTTTAGGGAAGCCAACTTTAGGTTTTTCAGAGAAGGCGACAAAAGTGTGTCAAAGGCTTGTCGGTCCACTGTAGGAAACCACAGATTAATCAATCAGTAGGGACCATAGTCTAACCACATATGAAAAGCTAATCGGCGAAAGAAAGTCCAAAGGACCACTGGACTCAACAGTCAAGAAGAATCCTTTTGGAAGAAGATGGGGCCGCAAGATCTGATAGTTTCAGCAAATTGTTTTTCCTGGTAAGTGGGATGGTCTACTAGTGATAGCACAATGTGTCTGGTTCAACCATCAGCACTTCAGCAGTTCAAATATCAAAAGGTGCTCAGTCAGACTGGATGGTTTCTTTCTATATTTGTCACCATATGCAGAAACATGATTGGTGAAAGCTTGTAAATTTGGTTTGAATGTTTGACAGATCATATTGAACACACGATATTGAAAATGATGATGATGATGTTGATGATGATGAAGATGATGGTAGTGTTGGAAGATGGATGCCCACCTGGCCAGCAGTCTGTGCAGCAGCTGCCTCTCCTCCTCCTGGTACCCCGGCCAGTCTTTCTGAACGTGTGGGTAGAGCTCGTCTTTCAGGGTGAAGCTCTGGTCTTTGGGGTTCAGTTTTGCCACCTGGAATTAACACAGGAGAGCACTTTGATATGACAGAATGCACTTCTGATTATCGCTAAAAACTGTCAGTTAATCCCCAGGATGTTTTAAAGGCTTTAACTATTTCAAGTAATGACTTGACCCCAGACTCTCTCTTGCACGCGCGCACACACACAAACACACACACACACACACACACACACACGTACACACAGACACATGCACACACATAAACATAAACTTAAACAGCCAACAAACACGGCCAGTAGTTTCTAACTGAATTGCTCTTATACAAATCCTTCTCCTCAGAAAGAGAATCTAACAGCTCATAAAACTGTCACTAAGTATCACAATTCTCCACTGAAGCCTGTCTCTGAATTTATTCTGCACATACACTCCCTGGCTTTGATTATTAAAATACGACTCTGATGGCTCTTAATTTGTCTGATGAATAATTCATACACACCCACCTGCATTATATCAGGATAATTAGTGACACTGTTAAATTATTCAGTTTTTGACGATTTCTCTGCATAGCATTTTACTTCCAACCCCTCTCACACACACACACACATTGAAATAAACACACACGCACGCACACACACACACAAACACTCAATCTGTTTAAATTACAGTATTGCCACGCCTTTATTAACTGGACCAGTGTTTCATGAGAGTTATTAAAATTCTAAGTGTCTCCGTTTAGCGCTCTTAGAGAGAGCCTCTCTCTCTCTCCCTCTCTCGCTCTCTCTCTCTCTCTCTCTCCCCACGCGTCCCTGGGGCCTGGTCTCCACAACCGCAGAAATAAGGAACGTCTCCGCTCCAGCTCCCCTACCCACAATGCTCTGTCCTCACTCCCAGCAGGAGGCAGGCCATCAATCAACACACAGCGAACGCACGCGGACACTCCACCCCTCATCCATCAGAGCAAATAAAATAATAATATTCTCCTCCTCAGCCCTGCCCTAATTACAGCCCCTCCCCCACCCTTTAATCACCACCGAAGGACGTTTCTCACGTACCCACAGGAAAACGGCCCTCCCCTCACACATCAACGGGCTTTTGTGTCCCCTCGCTGCTAAAACGCAGCTTATTTATGGGCGGCGAACACACACGTACGCGCACACAGACACACGCACAGACACACACAGACACACGCACAGACACACACACATGCACAAATACAAAACATAAACACACAAGCAAGTATGCACAAACAGAATCACACACAAATATATGTGTGCACATACGTACACACAACACACGCATATGCACACGTACAACAAATAAACACACAAGCAAGCAAGGACGCACATACAGAATCACACACAAATATGTGTGCACGCACACAACACACGCTTTTTGTGATGTTGTATGATTGTACTTCATACTGTCTTGTGTTTCTGTTTTTAATCTGAGCTGCACTAAGGCAACTTCCAATCAACTCTGTGTTGACATGGCAATAAAAGGGTTGAACTTGAACAAAAGGGATCCTGCACAGGTTCCTAACCCCAGATCAGAGGTCCGGTCCTACGGGCCCCTGCATGCCTGCGCCTCACCTCCTCCAGCACTGATCCCAGGTCAGCCTTGTCCCTGGGGCCGGCCCTCTCCCGGTCCAGCCACAGCAGCAGCTCGGGCTTCCTGTACGGCTTCAGGGCCAGCAGGTGCAGGAGGCGGTCCCTCAGGGGCCTCTGGGCCACCGTGCCAGGAGCCCCGCCCCTCCGGTTGCTGGGGGAGTGCCGGTGGAGGCCGTCCGTCGTCGGGGGTGGGGCCGGCTTCTTAGGGATCTTGACGTATTTACCTGTAAGCAGACGGGATCGACTCGTCACCTTCATCGGCTCATTACTTTAAAAGCAACAAAACGTGCCGTGTCATTCGTGATCTGTTTTGCCACCGCTATTTTCAGTGTGTACTCTGAGGCTGTCACTACTCATAGCTCATAAATGACTTACAGACGCTAATCAATCATTTACGCTACTGAGAATGAGTTGGCTAGATTTGTGAGAGGTGCGCAATGCCAGACATTGCAATACACACTGATGTTTTAAATAATGCATTAATCAATGTTTAATTAATAGGAATGGTTTTGTAGTTTGACAAGGTAAATGTCAGTCTAGTTTGTGAATGGCAGAATTGTATCCCACCACCAAACAAGAGGTCCTGAAACAGGAGTGACATGTTCTGTGTGTCTATTGGCCCATTTTGTGACAGTGTCAAAGAGGAGTAAATACCCAGCCCAGCCCGGGATACAGTATAAACCGGTGTGACGATGGGACTGAACCTAAAACATGAGTAGGGATCTGGTTTTATCTCATCCCCCCCAACTGGCTCCTTAACAAGAGAGAAAAAATCTGAGGCCCGTTACTGGGTAATAGACTGTGTGTTTGTTTTGGCTTTCACCAAATACATTTGTTCTGGGCCCGATTGATGCTAGTGTCGGAGACTGCTGGAGGCGAAAGCCTCCTGGAAGGAGATGATGTGAGAGCCGGAGCACTGGACATCAAAATGAACTACGCCTCGGTTTCCGGAACTTTCTGAATGTTGAAAACGAAGCGGTGAGCTGGCTCGGGTTACGGACGACACGGCAGAAGTGGAGAGCCTTAGCTACCGCTCTCTGACCCAGACAAACCGGCGCGTTCATTAATCACATGCCACACACTGTGGGATTCACCTTCAACATTACACATTATTCTACATAATTCAACTGCCTAACAGTCACGTGTAGCTAGATTGAGTACATAGTTTATATTCATACATGATAAACCTTTAAAGAGGCTGAGGTTATGTGGTGTCCTCTCTGGGACACGAACCCATGACCTTCTGGTTACAATCCCAGCACTAGAACCGTTGCCGGAAGGCATGTTTCAATCTGAAACCGCACACATTCTCAGAACAAGAAAGAGGCTTCAACGCCCAGTCAATGACCGTGCAAATCCACAAGCACACCGCGTGGCCCCTGAGCACACCACGTGGCCCCTGAGCACACTGCGTGGCCCCTGAGCACAGTGCGTGCCAGGATCAGAGATGAAGAAACAGAGCATTAACGCAAAACCGTCTCCATGGCCGCGCACTGGCCTGGGCTCGGCTGAAAACCAGGTCTGTTTTTGTTTTCTGTTTCTTTTTTTTTTTTATAGCAAGCGCAAGCCTGCATTAAATTACTGCTATTACATTTTGTCTAAATTTCACGGGCGAATGTTTACCCCCCTGTAAAAATATAAGGCGGTATTTATAGACATGTTGGGGACCGGCCTGCTATTACCACACCGCAAAAACACAGCCTGGCGCCTTGAGGGTTTCCAGCGTTCAGCAGAGCATCAAAACCCCACGGGCCCAAACCTCTCTCACGTAAACATTACATTCACATCCAGGCACTTCAGCAGACGCTACCATCCGGAGCCACTTGCACAGGTTACTGCCACTTCGCATGCACGGTGTTTACATAGCGGAATATTTACTGAAGTCATTGGGGTTAAGCGCTGAACGGCACATCGGCTGTGCCTCCCCTGGGAATTGAACCCGCAGACACTGCATCGAGCCCAGAAACCTAACCGCGGTGCTACGCTGTTGAGCTGTCACGTGAAGCGCTGAGGACTTTGACCTCGAGATCCTTCTCAAGGTCCTTCCTCGTTCTAAGAGGAGACGTCGGTGGACAGGACCGTCTGCGCCACGCGTTTCCACGGCGCTGTGCCGTAGCCTATAACTGGCACGCCGCAGCGGAGCGTGGCATGCTAGCTGCATCACCCTGGCCAGGCCCACCAAGAGTCAGACCATCCAGCCGACTTCTACAGGGGCTTTTACAACGGCATTCACCAGTTACCAGATGAATGGGTCTTTTACCTACAGCAGACCCAGGGCTGCGCAGCAAGTAGCCCATCCATTAACACGAGGTGAAAACCGAATCCGATAGGCCCGTATGGCATCACTTGACCCAAAGGTTCTTCATGCCAGAGCGACTGTTTGGGAGGGGCCCGGAGTAAAAACGCATTATGTCTGCGGAATGAAAAACTAATTGAATCTGAAGATCAGTAATTAAAATCACAGGCTAAGCTTGTCCTCCCTGCGTGATCCTTGTTAGAGCATGAGTTCTGACAGCCCCAATCACAGTAATGGAGCTCAGGTACTGGCACGGGAGAGGGGGGGGCTCCCAAACCCTCCGTATCTGACCAATCACAGGGCGGCTTTCATACTGTGCCTGGGTACAACTGGTCCTGAATTCAATTTAATTAGAGGCGTTAATACCATAAAAACTCACACCAACAAAACCAAAGTAAAAAAACAACAGGTTCTTATGTGGCCTAGATGAAAACAAGCAAAGTTCAAAAGGCAGGGGGGTAGGGAAGTTTTTTTTATTGCAAGTGATCTGCAAAAGGGGAGGAGTCCTGGGCCAAACTGGTTATCTTCTGTCACATAAATAGAGCCTGTCTGAATCATCAGACTCCGAGAAAGAAAGAGGGGAGAAAACTGGAGGAACAGAGGGTGAGAGAATGAGAGGGTGAATGAAAGAAAGATGCAGACAGAGGATAAGAGAATGAGAGCGAAATAGACAGCAGAGTGGAGTGAGAGGAAGAAGGTGAAAGAGAGAGGGAAATGGTGCAAGAAAGGGAGAGGGTGAAATGGAGAGAGGGTAGAAGACAGAGGGGAAGGGTGAGAGAGAGAAAGAGGGAGAAGGTAAGAGAGAAAGAGGGGGTGAATGAGAAGGCAAGGTGTAGCCGTACTGGGATAGGTGGACCCCGGCTTGATCTCGATGGCGGTTCGGCTCCAGATGTCCTTCTCCACCTGGGACATGCGCTCGCGGGTCATCTGGTACGAGTCGTCGGTGGCGCACACCGTGATCTTGTCCTGGATGCTTCCCTGGCACTCCAGCTGCTCCCTGTTCTCCCTGCGCAGGAAACAGGAAGTCAGGCCAAACCCAGGACCAATCAGGAGCTCAAAGACACAGCCGCTGGGGGCTCCAAGACACAGTCACTGGGGGCTCAAAGACACACTGTTTGTGGCCTCAAAGTAACAAAAATGTATATTCAAAAAACTCAACAGCAACATCTTATTCCAAATACAACGCCACGGTTACTCACGAAAAACCACAACAGCTGCTATCAGTAACAGCTACTCCCTGTCTGAAAGTGCAGTCTTCAGTCTGCAATGAGTCTTAATGACAGCATTTATAAACATATTCATCATTACTTTTTTAAACAACAGGCAGGGAACCCTGGGGCACTGTCTGAGCAGAGATCAGCATCATAATCCCAAACTCCTGGTGCTGTTAACGAATAGGATTATCACCTGCGAACTCAGAACCTGACAGACAACATACCAACGACTTTGTTTTTTTGTTTTTTTTAAATGGATAGTGCCAAAGTTTAGCTGCTAAACCTTATCTTTCCCTGTGGCTTATCCCCCCTGCCCCCCTCAACAAGTCAAGCACACATGCCCTTAAACAGAGCCGTGCAGTGTGTCCTTAGACTCCCTCCTGAGTGAAAGCATGAGGGATCGGAACAGACGGCGCATTGTGATGTCACAAGGTTTCCCAGCCATTCCGCAGTGGTGGATTGGCCCCGCTCTGACCTCTGTGCCCTCACCTCTGTCACTGAGCATGAGCACAAGGCTTGTGATGTCACAGGAGAGCAAAGGGCAGCGGAGTGACTCTTCCCTCACTGACCCCACCACGGAGCAGTGCCTGTAATCTCCTGCCTAGGGGGACCCATATAAAAGCGCACTTAAGGGCGGGGCCAGACCCGAAACCATGACAACCCATAAGTGGCCAAGCAACAACACCGGGCGCGTTTACCCTACAGGTGGTGAAAAGATAGATTATTGGTTCTAAGAGGGATGGCGAACAGGGACAGCAGAACACGGCATGACTGACACAATGACCAAACGCCAAATTCAATTTTAAAAATTAGTCATTTTTTAATTACTTACTTTTTTATTCAATTAAATTTTATTTAAATGGTATTCGGTTTTCGACAAAACACAAACACAAGTACACTTTGTGCATATGCACGTGTGTGTGTGTACAAAGGCTCTGTTCACTCTAGTGAAGAAGCATATGTACAATCACACGTCCTCTTCAGTTATCTGCACATGACAGCACACACGAGGACAGTACAAAGAGACCCGAAGGAGAGTGACACGAACCCAGGGATCAGTTCAATCTAACCGCAACCACACTTTATCTCTCACCAAACCCAGTTTATTACCACATTACACGTCAGAGGCCACATTCCAGTATTAATGTAGCAGTAAAAATGTACACAAAATAACAACACATTAATTTACAAGAACAACATGAATTAAAAACAAATATAGAACCGTCATTTATAACTTCTGACATTTCGCTGGCAGCAGAACTGATGAAACAGCTGATTTCAGGACAGTAAAGTCTTATCTCTGGACTGCATGTTCACGTCAGCAGACAGTGAAAACAAACATCTGGCAGGACTCGACACCACAGTACTGCCACATTCGTCCTGCAGTAAGAAAGGACCAATGAACCTCAGCCACACCGGGTTAAATACATTGGTCATATATATATGGAGTGACTGAGTGGGTGATCCCACTGATATGAAATCACAGTTCCTGCAAAGTAAACGATGAGCCGCACGCCAGCGTTTGAGTAATGAGGCGTTTAAGGAATTTAAGAATTTACTGACTTAATATAAATGGACTTAGGCCGAGTTACTCCTGGCTCATGAAAGAAATCGACTGTGAAACACACAAGTGAACACGTGTAGGGACATTTCCCCTCCACGTCTCTCTCTCTCTCTCTCATCAGCAAATAAACAGCCTCTCGGAGCTGCGTGCCGATTGGCTCCCGCACGGAGACAGGAAGTCCCCCCGCGGCCTCGCCGCTCTCTGACACAATGGAGGCGCCTCATTCTCACCCCCTGGCTGCCGGGCGACCCCGTGACCTCTGAGCCCCGCGGCCGCGTCACGTGCCCTGTCACCCCTGTCACCACCTTCACAAGAGTGAGCGCCGAACAGGGAGGGAGCGTGTGTACATGAGCGGGGGGGGGGGGTGGGGAGAGGGGGGAGAGACAGAGCAAGAGAGAGAGAGAGGGGGGGAGAGACAGAGCAAGAGAGAGAGAGCGTGGGGGAGAGAGAGAGGGAGAGGAGAGAGAGAGAGATGGGGGAATAAGAGAAGGGGGAGAAAGAGAGAGACGGAGAGAGAGACAGAGCAAGAAAGAGGGGGGGAGAGAGGGACAAAGAGAGTGATAGGAAGAGAGAGCAAGGGAGTGAGAGAGCAAGACAGAGAGAGAGAGAGCCACAGAGACAGAGAGATGTAAATAGCAGATTTGCACTCACCCAGACACATACTGGTGTATGCAGTCGAAGCTGGCCTGGGGCTTGTCTTTGCTGTCACTGGAAAGGTAGAAGGAGAAGACGCGCAGGGCTCCATGGGGATCCGAGGAGGGGGCGGGGATCTTGATGTACTGTGAGAAAGGGGGGGGGGAGGGGCAAAAGAACACATACTGAGCATGTGCAGGAAGGTCATGCAAGTGAGACTCTATATCGGATTAGATTCAAATCCATCACATTCCCCGTACATATCCGGAACATTCTTCTGTCACAGCGTTTACTGGGTTAGAGTTCGTCACCCCGCACGGGGACAATACATGTGACTAACTGCGTCTGCTCGTAATTACAGCAACTCGCACGTTCTGTTAGCTTTTTACAGTGCTGTGGTTTTCACTGAAATACACCCCTAACTCCCAAAAACCCCATAGGAGGACATAGATATATATATATATTTCATCAGCAGTTTCATATCAAATCATCATGCACTCGACTCGACAGTTCTGATCCAAAAAGGAGATATTCCAGAATCGTACCAAATTCATCTTTGGGCTGATTTCAATTTCATGAATTTCCCAGGGAAGATTTGAGGGCAGTTTTCAAGCCTGGAGCTCAAACATGGAGCACGAGGCTACAGCGCTTTCACTCACAAACATGGCACTGATCTAGGGGGGTCCGGCCCCTCCCCTGGTTGGTTGAGCAACAACCCCCGAATGATGTTCCTTGCAGAGTGACTGTGTTCATTAGCTGTCTTTTCAGTAGCGTTACTGGTTGTTCTCAAAATGCACTTAAGCTGTGGACATTATGTGCTCCGTGTGTCTGTGCCAGAACAGACTGCGCTTCACACACACACACACACACACAGAAACCCACCGACACAGAAACACACACATACACAAAGATAAACATGCATGTACACGCACAAACACACGTATGGACAAACACAGAACCGACTGCTTTCACGGTCAGACAACACTGATGCAATCTGGCATTCTGCAGTGACCTGGCCTTTTACACAGCTGTGCTTCTTTTGTTAGGTCAGCATGAGTGAGACGGTTGGTTTGGAGTGGGTTTAAAGACTGTGTGTCTGTGTGTGTGTGTGTGTGCGTGTGCGTGTGCGTGTGCGTGTGCGTGTGCGTGTGTGTGTGTGTGTGTGTGTGTGCGCGTGAGTGTGTGTGTGTCTCTCCACCTCTCCCACAATCGGGAGCGTGTCTTCCCCATACTGCTCATCAGCTACAGGACCTTAAGTAACCCCCCAGTGTACACAAGACTACAGTACACAAGAGTACACCTACAGTACACACCAGAGCACTAGAGAGCAGGAGGAAACAGCACATGCACGCACGCACATTCACACACGCATGCATGCACACACGTACACGCACACATGCACACACACACACACAAAATAAATACCATCTTAGAAACACGAACACACTTGAGTACAAAATCCTTGAATTCACACAGTACCCCTTTCTCTCAACAGCTCAGGAAAGAGACTGAAGAAAGACCAATACACCTAGAAGAACAAAAAAGGGCAGAGGGAAGGAGGGAGAGAAACAGGCAGATGGACAGGGGAGGAGAGGAGCGACAGACTCAGACAGAGGAGTGATAGCCAGGCCGGGAAGGAGAAATCAGGGCCGCTCCGTGCCCGGAGGAAACAGGTAGTCAAAATCACCATGGCAACCACAGAGACAGGAGTAAACATAGAGCGCAGCGCAAACAGACTCTTTATTGGCTCTGCATTGGACAGCAGTCCCCAAAAACAAAAACCTGTGAAGTTTCCGTGGTGAGCAAAGAGCAGAGAGGACGAACTGGGCCAGACCAACAGCTACTGAAATCCTCTGGACTCCTACAGGACCGACAGACACAAAAACTGCGAGGCAAAACAGAAGGAAATAAAGACCTCCGAGAAGGAGCAAAGCCAAAACAACACAAATGGTTGCTGAAATACGCGTACTAAAAAAATAATTAAGAAAGAATAAAAAAAGACTTCAGCGGACGCACCCTTAATGCCCCCTTTTTAACACGCTCTGAAAATGGCTTTGTGAGAGCGGGCGGGGAACCGCAAAAACATTCCGAGAAGATGAAAAGACACCTGTTTGCACTCAGAGCCGTGTGGGAGAGGAGCCCCGGGGCTCTCCCACACCGGGCCGAGGCGCGAGCTCGCAGCGCGGCGCGTACAAGGCGCTTTCCGCTACGCCGCCGAGAACTCGCACAGACAGGGGGCCGAGCCCCACGCCCAGCCGCGGGCGAAACGCCGCAGAGCCGACGGTCTAAACCAAAAACCACCCGGAGGGACACGGGCTCCACACAAGCAGTTGGGCCAGTTTGGGCACTCCATCTCGTCTAGAACTGGGGTTCGGTCACATGGAACCCAAACCCATTTTGAGTCGGTCAATTCAAGAAAATGAACTTAAATTCAATTTGCGTATCGGAAAAATACCCATAACTTCCCAATTAAAGTACGGAATTGCAATTATTTGCCAGAATTTACTGAGTTGAGGCAGGATTAAGAACAACTGTGGGAAAGCTGGGTTTTGCTCCGGCTGATGTGGAAGTCAGCTGGGGTAATGGGGGACGCATGTTAATGCGCTTCCTTGCTAACGGTGTTTGACTTACAGATGGGCAGCCCACCGCTTCCTGGATTCGGCGTCCGCTCGGTGAACCCAGGCCGGAGGCAGACATGAAGGCTCCGGCACCCGTCTACCCACCCGTGACATGTGACTACGCACGCATTTCCCCCCCAGATCGCAAATAGAGGAACACGCCACACGCACGCTTTGCTCAGATCATGGCAGGCAACAGGCCTCCGTGCGGCCTTCCTGTACCTGAATGACTCAGGTACAGAAGAAGGAAGGTCACGCTGTCCCTGCATGCAATCTATCTGTTTATCTTACAGATACACTCAGCCAGAATGACTCATACGACTGTGAGAGGGAAGGAAGGAGATGCATGTACACGCACATACCAGCATGCACGCATGCACACACACACACACACGCACGCACGCACACACACACACACACACACACACACAAGCACAAACACACACAAGCCTCCTTCAGTGAATGTAGGCCTGTGTGTGTGTGACCACGCAAATGTGTGACTGTCATAAGCTCTCTACTGCATTGTAAACAGATACACAGCCAAAGGAGGGGGGAGCTTTGGGGTTTGAACATGTAATGCTGGAGGTACACATAAAATATGTGGAAGTTCACTGCAAAAAACCAGAGAATTTCCCACCCACCCCCAAGCCCTGAAATGAGCTCCTGGCTACATCACTGCTTGCAAGTGACAGAACATTTCACACAACCTTACACTTCTTTATGTTTTCAACCGAACGGGGCTGTAATGACAGTGAAAAGCTCATAAAGGATGAGAGAAACATTCCTCATTATCCCTTCAGTCTGAACAACTGCGCAACACAGTCACAAGAACTCAAACAAACAGCAAAAAAATGTAGGGATTCCCCCCCCCCCCAAAAAACGCACTTGTAAATCATGTTCACAGTTTACCGTGCTGCCAAAACACATTGCGTTTCAATTTCATTTTGAGCCTTTTGTTTCTTGGCTTTTTAAATAACGCTGCGCTTACAGGAAGAGAAACTATTTACAGCCAGTTTATTTATTTTACTGATGCCAGCCCGAAGGAGTGTTTACACTGGAAGCTCGCAGCTGAATACATGAGCGTTCGGTGCAACCTGTTTCTATGACCTTTCTTCGATGGAATGAGACTTTACTCGGCATGGTCAATATAAAGTATAAACCGGAACAGAAATTCATAACAACCTTTTTTGTGGAAGGCTGGCAGCCTGTGCTGCCCGTTACCACTGTGCTGTGCCGGTAGGGAAAAACGCAGGCGGGAACACAGAGCTTTTGTTTCGCGGAAAAACCCGTCACACGGAGAGCAGGTGGCGCGGTCCTCCCTCCAGATGTCCGGCGCTCAGAGAAGCGCCTTATCAGCACATCTGCGCCGCCGCCGCGGTCTGGCGTGAAACCGCCAGGGTTTAGCTCACAGAGCCCAGGAGAGAGAGAGAGAGAGAGAGAGAGAGAGAGAGAGAGATAAACTCACAGCAGACCCCGCAGGGGTTTAGCTCACAGAGCCCAGGAGAGAGAGAGAGAGATAAACTCACAGGAGACTGCTGGGTTTAGTCACAGAGCGCAGGAGAGAGAGAGAGAGAGAGAGAGATAAACTCACAGGAGACTGCTGGGTATAGCTCACAGAGACCAGGAGAGAGAGAGAGAGAGAGAGAGAGAGAGATAAACTCACAGGCGACTGCTGGGTATAGCTCACAGAGACCAGGAGAGAGAGAGAGAGAGAGAGAGAGAGAGAGAGAGATAAACTCACAGGAGACTGCTGGGTATAGCTCACAGAGACCAGGAGAGAGAGAGAGAGAGAGAGAGAGATAAACTCACAGCAGACCCCGCAGGGGTTTAGCTCACAGAGCCCAGGAGAGAGAGAGAGAGAGAGAGATAAACTCACAGGAGACTGCTGGGTTTAGCTCACAGAGCCCAGGAGAGAGAGAGAGAGAGAGAGAGAGAGATAAACTCACAGGAGACTGCTGGGTTTAGCTCACAGAGACCAGGAGAGAGAGAGAGAGAGAGAGAGAGAGAGAGAGAGAGAAACTCACAGCAGACCCCGCAGGGGTTTAGCACACAGAGCCCAGGAGAGAGAGAGAGAGAGATAAACTCACAGCAGACCTCTGGGGTTTTGCATGCACGTCCCCCTAGTCCTGGGACTGCAGGAGTGACAGACACACACAGCTACAAGCACTGCCGTAACAGCAACTCCAGTCTCCAACACAAACTTAACAACACCGACATACATATGAGCTTGTTTCTGAGAATAAGCTAAGAGTGATTAGAGGAGTAGAGCGAGGAGATGGAGGAAGAAAAAAGGGAAGAGGAGAGAGAAGAAAGGGGAGAAATGTAGAAAGATAAAAACAGATAGGTGACAGAGTTTTGTTCTTTCCCAAAGGCCTCGTGGTGAAGCAGCTGAGTGCTCTGCTCATACAGAGGCTTGGGTCCTTTCTGCTCCTGGGTGACTGGAGTCACGTTCAGCCAGGGAAAAACCAGCCATGTGACACACAGAGAACACAACAGCACCAGATCCTCAGTGAGTCAGCACCACTGGCCTTTACACCCAGCCAGCTCATTCATGGATATGAGCTACACTGCTGACCAATAAACTGAGCTGGTTCATTCATGAATATAAGTACACTGCTGACCAATAAACTGAGCTGGTTCATTCATGAATATAAGCAACAACACTGACCAATAAACTGAGCTGATTCTTTCATGAATATAAGCACCAATAGCCTTTAAGGATCACAGGCCAGCCGGTAGAACAACGTCATCATTATCAATAAGAAAAAAGAGAGCAGAAAAATATACCGACATTAGATTTGAACAAGACAGCAAAAAACGGTTTCCGGTTAAAATGTCATAAACACGTTTAAAATGTCGCATTCAGTCACAGAGTTCCCTCAAAAACAAAGGAAGCCCGACTTTACAGGCACGAGCCCTCTCTGCCTTTTACAGCCTCTTTCGTCTCCGGTCGTACTGCACAGTGGGGCCTGGGTTTTGGGGCATAGCGCTTTTGTAAAGGAGCCGCAGAGGACGGCAGCGGCGGCGGCGGTGGGGGGCGGGGCCTTTGTCAGCGCCTCTGAATGATTGATTGGTGGGCTCGCGTTGGGGCAGACGCGTCTCCCGGGATCCCGCCGGCCGCGAACGCCCAGTCATGCAACGCAGCCGCGCGCCGAACCCCAGGCACGCAGTCGGTCACAGCTCCCCCCAAAACCCCGCCCCCCACAGCCGTCTACTCCCCAACCCCCCCCCCATCCCCCCACCCCCACAACCCCGCCCCCCCAGCCACACGCAGAATCCCAGGCACACAGTCAGACTCGGCTCCCCCCGAAACCCCGCCCCCCACAGCAGTCTACTCCCCACACCCCCCCTCCGCCCCCTACCCTGATTTAGAGCACGCAGCGCACACAACTCATCCGGGACGAACACAAAGGAGGAGGCGTCTGGGGGGGGCAGGGGGCGCGGGGGGGGTAGAGAGGGTACAGAGAGGCAGGCGGGCCGTGAGTAATGAAACATTAATGTGGCGCTTTCTGCCCCGCGACCGGGCCCTCCTGCTTTTGTGCGCGCCGATAGCGGCTCCTGCGCGTCGCTGTGAGCTGTTAGCCCCCCCCCCGCCCCCTCCCCCGCCCTACCCTACCCACAGCCCGGGGAGGGATACGGCCCCTCCGCCGCGTTTAAAGGCAACAAGTCGCCGAGGCGGAGCCCTCGGAGAACTGGGTCAGCCGCGCCGCGGCTGGAGGCCATTAGCGTCAGGGACGGCTCGACGCCGTGGCGACGTACAGAGGCAGACGGAACCCCGGGCCAAACAACCATGGCGGAATTGGCGGGCCACGTTAGATGATTTAGATGACAAACACACACACACAGACGCACACACACAGCGCCTGCCCCTCTCCGACCCCCTCCCCCCCACCTGATTTCCATACAACTTCTACACTGCCCCTCTCTGTACAAGGCAACCATGAGCCGTCATGGCCAGCATTACCAAGGCTATACCAGCCCAAGCAGGACCAACATGACCCAGGGTCACGAGCCGGAGAGCAGGCCAGGATATACTCAGGGTCTGGCCTGACACGCTAACCGGGCCCGTTCCGCCCAGAAGAGCGGAGCCAGCACAGGCCGCACACTGCAAGGCTAGGCTAGGCTAGGCTACGCTACGCTACCGTTCACCCGACGGTCCCACACAGTTTGTCGTCAGCGCTAACGTGACTCAGTCCGTTCTGCTGAATGAAAATTCAAACCGTTCAGGGAGAATGGAGTGAACTGTTTAACCGTGCGAGGGAGCGGAGCAGCCAGCTGCACCCTGCCCTCCTCCGTTCCTCCCGAGTCCCCCCCCCCCCTCCCCCGCCCTCCTTTCTTCACCGTGTACGGTCTTAAAGGTGGTCTCCGCTGTGTCCCGCTACCACCCACGTTCCAGGGCTTCAGATGCGAGAGCTCGCCCCTCCATGACCGCTGAGCACACGTGTTTACAAACTCACGACTCACGCTGGCCTCTGCGTTTCAGGAACAACCCCCCCTCACCCGAATCCCCCCCCCGGCCCCACGGCGTGTGTACACAGCCCCCCTCTTCCTGCCCCCTGCCCCCAGCAGCTGGGACACCCCGCGCTCTGCTGGGTCACATTGGGGGGGGGGGGGAGAGAGAGAGAGAGAGGGGGGTGGGGGGAAGATGCCCGCACTCGACCCCCCCCTTTCAGCTGAACGGCGTCTGAAGCCCTTTCACACGTGCACGACTCTCTCACGCTCCAGCAGGCCCGCCTCCCGCAGACCCAGCTGGGGGGGGGCGGGGGGGGGTCATCGTGCACGCTCGCAAAAGAGCGCGCACAATCGCTCGGCTCCCGCCTCCCCATGGAACTTGCGGAACACTGAGGGGTTTTTTTTTTTGGAAAAACGGACGAAACCGGAGCGGGTGGAAAAGGAGCGTGAAACCCGGCCTCGTTTCCCCCAACTCCTCCCCACGCGGCTAGCCACGAGCGCTACGCTAACCCGCCGCGGGAGTGACGTAACCGCGGTGAAAGCGCCTCTCGTCCGTATGAATAATTCACCCGACGCCGACTTCTGAAGGCTTCGCGTGTAAAATAAAAATAAAAACACATGAACCCGGAATCGCGCGCTCGTAATAGGACCTGACAGTCGCCGCTCTTTCACAGCTCTGTGAGCCTCGCATTAAGAGATGAACACAGGTTCATTATTGATGAGCAGACGCAGCTCTAATGCAGTTCTGTGAGCAGGCCTGTGCCAGGTTAGGACACCGGGGCTGTTTACTGGGTGACGGGAAGCGTCTGGCGGGTGGCTGGCCGGGCGTGCCGCTGCGTCGTCGCACGCGCTCGCAGACGCGCGGTCGGAGCCCGTGACAGCGCCACCCTTTCTTGGGTAGCCGCGGCGCAGCCGGCGCTTCGAGGAGAGAGAGAAAGTGTTCAGAAACCCCAGACTCACCGGCTCTGAGTCTGGAGCACGTCAGAAGCGTCCCTCCCCTCACGTTGCGTTTTCACGGGAGACTGGCGAGAAGCATCTCGTTGCCAAGGCGACCCAAAGGTTTTTTTTTTTTCCTTTTTTTGAGTCTCGTCTGAAACGCGCGCACTTCCCGAGCTGAGGAGACGCGCTTCTCTCAAGTGCTGTTTTTTAAAAACGGTGGAGACCTCGCAGCGTCGGGGGGAGAGGAGGCAAACAAAGTTGTTTTCTTTGGCAGAGCCACGTCGTTTCTACTGGCGAGCCGTTTTCTAGAACTGTCTACCATCATGTCTACCAGCTGAGAGCACTGGCTCAGAGAGCCCGTCTTCTGCCTTCATCTGCCTCGCAGATGAAAGGTACGGGTGACTGGGCTATAAAAATGTTATGGTGGGGGGACAGGCAAGGTGTGGCAACTGCATTTATACAGTGCATTTCAAGATCAAAGTTTTACAGTGAAGGATGCAAAATTTCTCCCAGAACAGGAACTAGGAACAGGGAAAAAAAAAAAAAAAAAAACAGGTCAACTTTTACGTCATTCCACACCTGGCACGCCCCTAATCCCAGCCCCTCCCCTCTTCCACCGGCCCGCAAGCAGGAAGTGAGTCACGGCGGGTCCTAATTTGGCGGAGGCGACAGGAAGCACTCTGGGTCCGCACGTCGGTGTTCCGTGAACAAACATTACCCGAGCCAGGAGAGAGACGGAGCTCCGCCCGACTTGGCAAGGCATGAGCAATCGCACGCGGAGACAGCTCTCTCTCTCAAACCCTTCGCCCCGCCGAACATCCACAGGGTGACAAAGAGTCAGGGGGGGAAGAACAGTGATTCAGAGGGCAACAGCGTGATGACCGCGCAGACCGTTCACGCCGAACGCGGTTTCCTTGCCTCCAAACGACCGCATGGGGCTAACGGTGCCGGCTAGGAGCTGCACACACAGCAGTGTGTTTTTACACATCGCATTTAGTCCAGATTTATTTTCCTGTAATGTAGGGCTGGGGTGGGAGGAGGGGGTGGGGGGGGACATGGAGGGTGGAGGGCTGGGGGCAGGGCTGAGTGGGTAGGTGGAGGCGGGGGTTGGGGGTGGGCGTGGGTTGGGAAAAGGAGGGTGGGGGTTGGGCCAGGAATCGGCGAGGGGGGCGGGCTGTAAAACGCAGACTAAAATCAGCCGCTCGCTCACGCCCCGAAGGCTAATCAGTCAACACATCGGGGTCACGGCGTCGAGAGCCCCTCTCCGCGCGGTGCGTCATGTGTGCCATATTCCGAGAGACAGCCGCGGCCGCGCAGGCCAGCCCGGCGAGCCGGCCTTAGGCTCCGCCCCCCCGAGGGGCGAACCGCCGTTTTCACACAGGGCCGTCAGACGGGACCGTCCCGCACACGCGGGGGTTGTGAGCGCGCTCCGAAGCCTCTTCCTGAGGCGGGAGAGGCTTCCTTTTTCCTTTCTCGTGTCGTTAGCATAATCATTGAAGCCGCGGGGTTTCACTGACGCGCTCGCACACGGGCCAGACGCTGCTCGACACGAGCTCTCTACCAGCGTTTCCACAGCGACACAGGCCCGTATCCCTGCATGGAGACGGTTCATCATCTGAGCCTGAAAACGTCAGACACACACAGACACTCACACACACACACACACACAGTATACACACAGAACACACACACGAAGACGTACACATGCATGCACTCACATACACACACACAGACATACACATGCATATACACACACACACACACACATTTGCACACTCGCACACAGAGATGCACATTCACAAACAGACGCACACGTAACAGCAATCTCCAGGGCTGTTTGTACAGCCCAGATTCCCCATTAAAGGTGGCTCACATTGTGTTCCTTCAGCACGTTCAGAAAACAGATTTTGTGAAACGATTTTCGACCCATTCTCGATTCTTTTCCATTCTCCCGCCTGGAGACCAACAGAAACACAAGAACAGGCTCAGTGTTCCCCAGCCCCTCAAACGCTTCACTTATTTCAGCGCACCTGCTTATTAACAACAGCATGATGCTCCACAAGCTGCTCTTTTCAATCAGTAAGTTCTGGACAAAACCAGGTGTGGGACAACCATAAACAGCGGCACCACTGAGACACAGGGAACGGACCAAAGAGGCAAGCCCAGATGCCGGGAGCCTTTTTCAGGTGCAGCGCTTCTCCAAAAGAGAGCCGCTGATCGTCTAATTCCGAAGTAAAATTCTCAGTTCAAAGCTCGGCCTTCATTGGGTATCACTCAAACCTCGACAGCGCTCGCAGTCAAAGAGGCTCCGGAAAGTTCCGCGGCATCGGCTGGCTGTCTCTCTCCCGGCAGAGACCCTGAAATTCCAGAAATTTACGACAACAAACATTTCGCCTCCTGACTCGCAGGGGCAGCCTTACTACAGTAAGGCACATGCACAGACACACACACACACACACACACACAGGTATTCCACTGAAGCTCATTGGAAGTTGAAGCTCATTGGCTCATTAGCAGTTGAAGCAGATTGGCAGTTGAAGCTCATTGGCAGTTGAAGCAGATGGGCAGTTGAAGCTCACTGGCTCATTGGCAGTTGAAGCAGACCGGCAGTTGAAGCTTATTGGCTCATTGGCAGCTAAAGCAGATGTGCAGTTGAAGCTCACTGGCTCATTGGCAGTTGAAGCAGCAGGAGCATGGTCTCCCGGGTATAGTACAACACTGTAGCCTGACTAGCCAGTCAATCTCCTGCCTCCTGCCCCAGTGGGCATCTCAGTGCCCAAATCAGCCCAGCCGACACATCTGGAGTCACGCGTGTTCTTTTCGGTCACCCCTCCTCCCCCCATGTTCCAAAGAACGCATTCTGATTGCATTTGGCATTCCACTCACTGTTATTCTAATACCCGGTGATAAACACGAACCAGCAAACGCTCCGTTGCAAACTGATTGCAGGGGAAGGAACTTCTGAAACAACAAGTAGCTAATAATAAACGACGCATAAAATAATACAATAATAACGCCTTCGAAGCCGTTGCACAAGCGCCACAGAGTTTTATTTTTGGTCGACGCCACCGGCCCGTCTGAGAGAGCGGCGGCGAAGCGCCGTCCGTCCCCTCTGATCTGCTTTCATTGTCCACCGTTTCTAGGAGACAAACAGGAAGTTGGTGCTTGTGATCCGCGTCCATCGAACAACAACAGCTTCCCCCCGCTGGACCACGCCTCTGCGACTGAGCCCTCCCTCCTTTACCAGCGGCAGTGCTGTAGGGATGCTGGACTTTCCAACTGAGGGGGCTGCGGGTTCAAATCCCAGTTCACGGCCTTCTGCTGTTCCATTAGACTTTCATGTAACCTGATTTGCTTCATAAAAACATTCCAGTTGTATAAATGAAGAGCAGGTAAGAAGAGGAGCAAGAAATGTCCACTCTACTGCCATGACACACTACACACTTAGGACTACACGGAACCATAAGAGCTATTCACCCTGAACAACACATTGCATCCTACACGAGAGGACTGACTTCCTGGTTAGCCAAACCAAACAGGACCGCGTTACCTTAGAACAGGATCAAGACTAGTCTACCACAGAACAGAAATCACCAAAAACTAGAAAACCGATTGCTGAATCAAGAAAAACTACGAAAACCATGAACCGATTATGACGGGAATTAATGTTCTTCCCAGTCAGGCTGAAGTAACTTAGGATAAAGACAGGGGAAAAGCAGACTGTGTTAAATTAGGAAACGGGTTAAGGAGCTCCAGAGTCCTGAGATGACTGCTGCGGCTGCACTGCGCAGTGTGCCAGTGTCTCGATGGGCCGGGGGCCAATGTAAATAGACACGAGGAACCGGGATGTTAAACTCGCACTGTTTGAGCCCCGCCAGAGACTTTAACTCTTTAACAAGTGAGATCACAAATCTGTCAATAGAATGTCCTTCACTGAACTTTTTAATGCTGATTTAACCATCACTGCTGGTTACTGAAATAAACAGAGTTCTAGAACACTGACTTTTCAAAAACTTTTTGGTTTTGTTTTGGTGTTTTGGGGTTGCCAAAGGCGTTTTTTTTTTTTTTTTTTTTTTTTTTTTAGCAAAAAGTAAATGATAAAAACAAAAGTATATCAAAACAAACATAGCAGGAATTGTGCAGGAGAGGTAAGAAACCCCAAAGGGCTTATAGTAAAAACCTTCCCTCTAGGATTTACAATTTATCCTAATACTATGGATATAATAGTTTCACTCGCTTATTTCTATTTCCCCCGGTGCTTTCTAACACATAGTTTCTCCCTTGTTTTCCCTCATTGTGCTGCAGTGGCCGGGTCATTGTGGATTGACGACTGAACTGATAATGCTGATAGAAAACAGGATCCAGGGAAAGTTTTCCGTTGGCCAACCTTATAAAGACTTATCATTATGCTTATTAGTGTTTGCCTCAGGGGCTGAGTCTCAAACACTCCTCAAACTATCGCCCCCATAGTAAAGGAAGTGGCATCAAGCTTTCTGATCAGACGTGGGTTTAGATGAGAGCCATGAACGCACTGTAACGCTGTAGCGGTGACGGGACAGGCCCTGCGGCCTCTTCAACTCGGCGCCATTTACGGTTTCTGAAGTCCGGATGGAATGTAGGAGGAGCTGTTCTCAGGCCCGGTTCTTCCTCCTCGTCCTCTTCCTCATTCCCTCGGGCCCAACGGTGGCTCAGGGACAGCGGGACTAGGCAGGCAGGGCACTCTGAGCGGGGCATCAGCTAAGCCAGAACAAAAAATGGCAGCAGAAAACCCCACAGGCGAAAACATCTCGGAGTCCCCCTCGACCGGCACCGCACGCTGGCCCGCAGCCAGGAGAGGGTTTATGGGAATTTCCTCAGCTCGTTACCCTGCCCTGCAGGGGCAGCCGGGAGGGGGGTGCGGTGGGGGTGACTGTGACATGCACATTCAGCCGCGGGACAAGCGCAGGGTGATTTTGAGGAGACGCTTATGGGAAAGTCCAGCCCTAAACCCATCCCCTTCGTCCAAAACCCCCACCAATCCCAGCAGGGACATTCACCGTATTTACAGCCAAAGGAAATGACCTCCAGTTCATCATTTCTTTAACCGTTTTATCAACCAGCGTTTCTCTTTCTTCTTTGTTGAGAATAAAATCGAATGCACCTCATCCCTCCTCAGAAATCCAATTGACCCCTTTCCCCGGTTTAGATAACAGTGAGTTATGCGAGAGGCAATCTGTGCTCTGATTGGATGTCGCACAAAGCGATCTGCGTGGGGATAGGCTGAGGCCTGCTCCGAGCGACGAGCCACCGAAGAGCCGTGACGGCGCCACGCGTGGCAGGAGGCAGCGCCGGGGGCGGACCCTGAATCGTGGGCAGAGCACTTTTTTCCGCGATGCGGGGCTCTGAGGAGGGACGGCTGGCTGATTTTCGACTCGCCCGGAGGATGGGGGGGGGGGGGAAGGGGACTCTACGTTTGGTCATGCGTGTTCCTGTCTGTCACGTCCGAAGCTGCTGCCCCCCCCCCCCCGGCGGGAATGTCTTAATCGGATTCCTCTCGCAGCTCCAGCACCCTCATTAAGACCGGGTCGCCCCCTTCCCTCCCCCGCCCGCCAGTCAGCCCCAGCGCCTCATGAATACACTTTGAATATGTGATGAACCGCTCAAAGGGCTGAATCGTACATTCGCTGTGTACCGCTAAAAGCGGATGTATGTCCACCTCACGCTCTGAGTTTAAGACTTATTTTCACACCTACCTCTGGTTCCCAGCCAGGATTTGCATCACTGTACATAAGTTCAAGGAGCACATTACATTTATTTATTCATTTGGCAGACGCTTTTATCCAAAGTGACATGCAATAAGCGCATACCAAAGGTCACTGGAACAGCTCCAGGACACAGGTTGGCTAAGATACAGTTCTCATTATGCATTAGTTATCCACAGCCGTGAACATCAGATCTACATCACGCAGTAAGCATAGGCTAAGTCACCAATGGGGTAATTTAGCAGTGCACTGCTCCTAGCCTAGCACTAATGGCCTTTTTCATTGGTTACCAGAGGCAGGGCAACAAACCGACGACCACGAGAGGCAGCCATTAGGAGGAGACAATAGAGACTTTACGTCTTTGTGCCGAGCAACTAACTAGATCTGTCCTTCTGATCTCGTTTCCTGTCATTTGCATGATTAATATGCACGTCCGTTTAAATAACAACCTTCTAATAGGAGCCCGTTCCCTTTCTCTATCTGCCAACGCAATCTACTGAGGCAGAGATGACATTAAAAAGAACCATTAGGGTGTTGAGTCTCTACAAAGTCCACACGGCCAAAGTAAGCCTCCCGCATCAGGCATAATTAAGAGGAAATTGAAATGTGCGGCTGATGGGCGACTCCTGACAGAAGCTGACTGAACTTGTTAATCATGAAAGGCCAGTTTGGGGCCGCCGTCTCTTTAAAGGGAAATTCTAAAGCTTCACTGTCTACGGCTGGCTGCCGCTGAAGCAGCCGAGTCTGAGCAAGGAGGGGGTTTGCACACGCACAGATATTTACATATGCATGCATGCACACACGCACGTATGCACACACATGTACGCAAACACACACACATATGCGCACATATACACATATGCACGCAAGCACACACACACGTATGTACACACACAAGTATGCACACTCACACACATATCCACACACATACGCAAACACACATGTATGCGCACACATATGCGCACACACACACACATGCACATACACATATGCATGCACGCACATGCACACACACACAAGTATGCACACTCACACACATACCCACACACGTGTGCACAAACACACATGTATGCACACACACACACACACACGTATGCACACTCACACACATATCCACACACGTACACACACACACAGAGGCAAACACGCGTTCACACACACACACACACATACAGACACAGCCTCCACTGACCAATTCCGAGCGTGCCCCAGTTACCCGTGGCCCATCTCCCAAAGTGCTGTTTGCCACAATTCACTGATTGACACTTTCGCGCTGCAAACGAAGCCCTGAAAAGACTCAGCTCGTCTGCTTTGTGATGAATAACCCCCTTCTGTTCTGAAGAGCAGCTCACGGGGTTCAGGCAGCATCCTCTAACACACACCCTGCACCCCAACATCAGTTTCTGATGCACTAAAACTTCCCAACATTATTACATGTTTCGTGTTAGTGTGTGTATGAGTGTAAGTGTGTGTGTGTGTGTGTGTGTGTGTGTACAGACAAACACAAAATAACATATACATATACACACATATAGAGAAAAATCAATGTGTATTTACAATTGTCAGCACCTCAACATTAAAGCCTATTCACAGGTTTGAAAAAAAAAACGAAACCATGCCCATCAGGCAAAAACTAAATTGCGGCATGTTTTGGCCGCGACTTCCTGCAACATATATAAATATTGACATTCGCACTCATGCATAAATCAGGATGTGGTTCAATGGAGCGGTAGCCTGCGCTCACAAAGACATCCTTTACAATACTCTACAGCCATCTCTGATGCAAGAAAACCACCTCCAGCCAAAATAAAATTCATTTTTCAGAATATTCCCCAAGTTGCAGGCTAGGCCTATAGGAGGCTTTGCTTGAATGCAGCTGTCATTCTCTGATGAATGGATGGTTCGCAATTTCATGAAAAAAATGCACAGAAAGAAGCATGAAAATAAGCTGCCTGTGCACGGGAGCAGACGTCTGACGGCATGACTCCACGAGAAGGACTAATTAAAGCACTCCATTAAGGGAAGCGTTCTGAGAGGGCGAGCGCCATCGGATTGTGTCTTACCCCTTGGTTGCCCTGGAAGCAAATGGCTGGCTGATTCGGTAAGGTGCCCTGGGGGAAGAGAGGAGAAATGGTTAGCATTCAATATCGCAGGAAACGGATTCTTATGACCACTAAACGCCCCCTCCCCTACACGCGGCCTGTGACCAGACTGAACTGAACTCCGCGTTTTCATTGTGCCGGACTCAAACTGTAAAAAAAAATAAAAAAATAAAAATAAAATAAAAAAACCGCATCAGCAGCGATGGCATTCCCAGAATGAACTGATAAAAAGAAGAAAATATCTTCATATTGCTCATGACCTATAGCAGAAATGCGTCCGCACGCGTGTTAATTCGCGCGGTCTGAGGAAGCCGTGTCGTGGCTATCTCGAGGATAAGCAGCTAGCAGCGACCGCGGCCGGGGCATGCTAGTAAACGCGGGTCCCTGGATGCAGGGTTCGTCCCCCCTAATCCGTGGCGGAATGCGTCTGATGAATCAATCAGGACTTCAAAAGGCTCGTCTAAGTCAATCAGCGGGATTCAACACAGGGAGGGAGGGAGGGGGGGGAGAGAGAGAGAGAGAGAGAGGGAGAGACAGAAAGGGGGAGAGATTATGGCGCATATAGGACAACATGTGCTCTGTGCTTAATGGGAATCTGTGACACTGTACGTGAGAGTGGTGTTTCCATGGCACAAAGAGAATTGCCTGTTTTTTTACTTATTAAAATCCACACACTGATTTAGAATACTGTTTGAATATTATTTTCAGAACAAATATGCGTGCCCTGTGAGTGGCGTTTTGATGAATGAGAGGAAAGGGAGAAGGAGAGAAAGGGAGATAGAAAAACGAAAAAGATAAAAGAATATAAATGTCAAACCCCTAATGCTTGCACTAGGCATTTATCTCCATGCCTGAATTGCTTTATTTTGTTGATCTCTGTTCACACCAAAAAATAAAAAGTCAGATTCAAATTCCTCAGTTTCCCACAAAAGGAATGAAAGAAATCCCAAAGAAACATTCTTTGGGATACGCCAGACACACAAATATTATCATATTACCCCAGTATATTACTGCTTTATTAACTTTCTACAGTGGCCTGCCAAAAGGGCTTCCCTCAGTCAGTAATTCCCAAAATCACTTATCCTGCTGGAATGTGCCAGCACTGCCAGATCCCCCTGTGTGGCTCTTCTCAATACGCTGTCCCCCCAAGAACAAAACATTCACACATAATGGGGAGCGCTTTCATGCGAACGGCACAAAATGTTGACAATGGAGGCCGTCGGTTTCCATTCCTTGCGTCATTCAAAGACGTAAATCATCACCGGCAGAAAGATAAGAGTCTGTCTTCGTGATTACAAGGGGCATGTTTGGCAGGCTTGCCTGTTGTTAAAAGGAAGAGGAACAGAGGCCTTTTCCTATTGGCTGCTGCCCCTTTACACCTTCGGTTGCTTGGCAAGAAACAAAACCAGCAATTGGCTGAGCCTTTTGTTTCCACGCCGCAGGATTGGAAGATAAACATGGGGCATGAGGTGTGCGCGTGTAAACGTTCGTATTCTGTGGGGTGTAACTGTGATTATGAGGCACTGCTGTAAATGTGAAACTTAAGAACCAAGTGACCTGCCAGCAGGGTCACTGCACCAGATTATAAATAACTCCGCCCGAATCAAGAGGGCAGCACCTGTCGGCAGGATAAAGCGAACACACCTGACCACACTGTACTCAGATATCACATATCGGGCCTGGAAAAAAGGTGTCTGACTACAGACTAATTAACCAGCCACACCATTTGCAGTGGTTTGCATTCATTCAGATACTTAAAATGCAAATACAGGACTAATTTACATTTTAATGAATGAAGAATGACCTTCCTAATTAAATATTAATTTTATATTATCATCACTATATTTCTACGACGCCTTCTGCAGAGAAAATTGGTAAAAATTATTTGCAGGTCGAAAACAGATGGACTAGAGAATTAAACAGCTATACAGTAATTTAGGGAATCGTCACCACTATAGCTCCCATTTCAGTTAAGTGAGTTCATAAAACAACATTCAGATATTGTGCTTCGCTGTTGTTTCACCATTTAATCACTCATTGCAGTTCGACTGCTCAAATGCATATGATGCAGGATTTTTAAGCTTTGGTGAGGTCCTGTGTTTTCAACCAAAGAAGTCTCCTCCTCCATCTTCAATTCCGCCCACTCACCTAGAGTAGGCTACCTGACTTCGGCCATCTAACCTAACATAGCTAGCCGGACAGCTAGAGGTAATGTTACTCAGAGGTTCAAGAGAAAACAAGGCAACACCGCATCACTTTTCATCCCTTTTGGCGAACTTCAGCTGATGCCATCGAGGAATAGCAATTCCAGGGTTAACTCTAGTTCTTGAACAAGCCCTATCAGCTCCACTGTATCTGGGCTTCTTCTTCCATTGCAACAGCTAGCTAGCTAGCTAGCTAGCAATAAATATATTCATATGAAATCTAATCCACGCACCCCTCGCCACACCAAATAAAATGCCATGCCCAGAAACATTCCAAACACATTTTAGAATAACAAATACAGGTAAAATTGGTGCACAAATTTTGTGAAAGTGCATAAAGACAGAGATTGCCAGTGTATCATAGATATGCCTTAGCATGGTTATTTTATATTTTCTAAGTTAAAATCCTGCATAGTATGCCTTAAATAATGTCTGTAGTTGCCGGCCACCGCGTGTCAACATAAATTATCTCATGAGATTAAGGAAGTAAACGGCTCGCTCTGATTGGGTCTAACAACGAGATAGCACATATATGTCTGCCCACGGGCTTCGCTTGGACCAATTATATCCGGCAGAGGGCGGAACCTCCAAAATATTTAAAGGAAGAACAATGCAAAGGGGGCAAGGCAACAGAAACAAAACTGCACTGTCAAAAACCAATAGGCACACAGTAGAGAGGGGGGGTGGGAAGCTGACCCCTAGCACCTAGTCCAGCTGGCGTCTAAGCTCCAACCGAGCAATTGATTGTAGGGGAATTTAATCCTCGGCTGCAACAAGCTTTTCTTGTAAGCTTTTTCACATTCACTACAATTACAGTTACGAAAAATGACCAGTTAGGTAGTTAATCTTTGAAAAAAATGCCGCACTTAATTTCATTAAATCTTAGCCGCTAAACATTAGCCAACGTTTTTTAAGCATTTGGACATCCCCTACACCGAACACACAAAACAACGTTGGCCAAGAAACCTCAAACCAGAAATTTAGTTTAAGAACTCTCAACGAGTTTACGGTTTTCAGATCATTGCGAATTTGTAGACAAGGTGGCATTTAAAACAAAACCAAAAAAATAACCTGGCACAATTTAATTGAATTTTAATGTTATTATTTAAATCACAACTTGAGCACCATACGTCGACACACAAGAATAAATAAATAGGCTAAGTTTCTTTTCTTTTTAGAACGACAGTCTAACTGCAGCAAGAAATCCCACTAACACGATATACCACTGTTCTTGGGGTTGTCTACGCAGGAACCAAACTAAGTAGTTCATGTATGACGTTTAACATGAGCAGGCACGCAAGTAAATGTTTATCGCTTGTTACATGCCATTTTCTACCATCTGGTAGATCAGCTAAAAGTCTTCGTAAGCTTTTCTGGGATAGCATTCACGGCTGCGTTAAACGATTCACTACCTGTGTAGCCTATGTTATGGTAAATGCTTGACTAAGAAACAATCGATTTGAGACACCAAGCAGATGGTCAGTGTTGACACGCCGTAATATTGTAACGGTTACCTTCAATTTAGCATTTTTATGTCCCATTGTAATATTCACGTAGTCACAATCCTTGCTCAGACACGATATTTAGCTGACTCCGTAATCAATAAAAGATCGATTGATCCACAAAGAAAAAACTATACACGACTAGCAATGTGACATCAGAAAAACTATACTTTTAAAAGTCCTTTAAAACTTGATAATCGTCAAAATGTCACTCGTCCGTGGCAGCTAGATCCAACAGTTGTTGAATTGCTTTTGCAACTATCCTGGCTATTGATGGAAGCAAAATAATCTATAACATAGTTAAGTGCTCAGGTAAATTGATAAGTAAACGTTACCTTAAGGTTTTGATAGGCTTCCAGGGCTCGGATGGCCGTGTCAGTGAGCTTTACGTGATAAAGACTTTTATTCGAGATATTTTTGTTAATTTTTCCACAAGAGAGTCCATAGCGATGCTCCGGTCTCAGCGCTGCCATGGCTAGAACTGCGGACGACTGGAGACACACTGTAGGCGGAGTTTGCGATTGAAGCGTAGCTTTGAGGACGTCACACACTCACACATTGCGCACACACACGCGCGCGCGAGTTCGCACGCACACTCTTTCAAACAAGCACGTAAATGTAGCCTATACATTTAATTCCACGGCAAATAATAATCCCAATAAAGTACAGGATCCAGTTATGACCTATGAGAGGGTTTGAGCAATACCTTGGTAATTTTTTGGAATATAGTATATGCCAAACATAAGTTCGCGAATAAGACAATAAAATTTAAATGATGTTGAATTTAAATAACGATGAAAGGTAATATGACAACAAAAACATATTTTAATGAACCCAGTTGTACAGAATGGAATCCATTTAGCCATATTCTGAAAATGCTAAATTACAACAGCTTGAACTGTGTGTAATACTGTTTATGAATAACAGACTGGAAAATTCTGAGTCATCCACATTGCAATTAATTGACTTCCTCCAAAAATCCTTTCTGCATAGCCAACATACAATTTATCAAGCATCTACGGAAAAAGAGGGTCTATGTGAGGGCTGCCCAACCCTATTACTGGAGATCTATCTACCATCCTGTGCTAGGGTTTTCATTTCAACCCTAATTTGTCACACCTGATTCTTCTAAACTAGCTGTTGAATAAATGTGTGCTTTGTTAGAGATGGAGTGAAAACCTACAGGACTGTAGGTTGGGCAGCACTGAGCGGTATTTCATGAAGCAGGATTACTGAGTTAGCTGGATGACTGTGCTGAGTAAAACCCAGAACAGCTTTTTACTTCAGTCCATGTTTCAGATTTGGGAGGGTTCCGGGTTGTACAGCAGCAGTAATCCAGCTAATTCAGTAATCCTGCTTTGTCAAATAGGGCTACCCAGAGGAAACCCACGCAGACACGGTGAGAACATTCAAACTCCAAGCAGAAAGGCCCTGTCCAGGATTCAGATCTTCTTGCTGCGAGGCAAGTGTGCTATCTGCACCACTGTGCCATCCTTAACTCCTTTAAAGCCAAACACTGGATGAATTAAAATGGGCAACACTGGGGAAATTGAGAGAATTGCAGTTCATTAGAGAGTCAAAATTCTTGGCAGGCAAACGCTTGGGCCATAGATTAAGCATCTTGACCCTGGTCGCTAAGACACCCCTTAATGCCATATGGCTCTTAGAGAAGAGATCAGCCGATGTACGAAATAGACTGTATTTGCTAGGGGATACACAGGAGAAAGGCATTACGGCACGTTCCACCATAATAGCATTAGTCTCATCTGGGTTTTTAAAAAAGTGAGTGTGTGAGAGAGAGAGAGGGAGAGACAGAAGAATATCTATAAATAAATAAATAGATCTAGGACATATTGGCTCAACAATGTGTGTTTAGCTGAAGTTCAAACCTTAGGTTTAAACCTCTGGACCACGGAATTGAATTACGACTGGAACCATTCATCCTTATTTCACAGATTTGGATAGCTGCTCTAGTTGTAACGCAGTTCTGTGGACAGAGGTTTAAACCCCAGTTTAGGACACTGTAATTGAACCATTCCGTTCATAGACTTTAATAACTGCTGTTAGGCTACAGGCTTGTTGATTTTTCTTAATCCACTGGCTGTCTTTGGTAGTCTAGGCAGTAGGCTACCTTTAGGTCAAAAGGAGCCTATTTTGCAGCCCCAGATTGTCACTGTTCGGAATAAACTATCGTCTTGTAGTTTATTGTTGACAGGGATTGATATCTAAGGCTAGCCTATCTTGAAATTGCCTCAGTAGGCAATCTTAAATACAATTTTGACTGACATTCACGTGTTGCTGGTAGCCTAAGCCAGACATTGGAATATTTTCACACTAGAACCTGGCAACACATCACACCCACTTTAAAAAACCTACACTGGCTTCCCATCAAAAATTCTTTTGCTCACCTACAAAGCTCTCAACGACCGGACCCCTCCCTACCTCACTCATCTGGTAACTGTGCACACTCCCCTGCACACCCTCCATTCCTCTAATTCAGGCACTCTACTCACCATCCCTATGACCCATCTAAGTCCAGTGACGGGCATTGGCTGCTCCCTCTCTGTGGAATGCTCCAGGGAAGCAGAGAATGTTGACATTTTTAAATACCAAATCAAGACCCACCTCTTCAGCATAAGTTACCCATAGCTTCTCTATTACCTTGCTTTGTATGTTTGTTGTTGTTTTTTTTGATGCAAGAAAAATGTTAAATGTTATTGCCTGCTTCTGTTGATTACCACAATGTGAGCTTTTGGCACCTAAATCACAATGGAGTAAGTCCGATGAATTTTACAATGCTCATAGGAACTACATAGCACAGCTCATCATGGATAATATTTATTGGCTGTGGCAGCCATCTTGCGGCGGTGCCACTTGCGGAAGTGCTGAATTGAATAGGATTGAATGGAAACATGTGACCATGTTTTCCTTCTAGTTCTTATGCAGTTCTGTGTCACGCCAACAAGGTGTGACACTGTGGGTGGGCCTAATTTACACCTAGTGTAAATTAATGAAATAAAGGACATGGGGTGTGCTAACAGTTGGCTTGATTTCTGCAATTAATGGGCCCAGCCAAAATTACTTTAGCCCATCCAAAACTGAAATCCTGGTAGCAATACTGATGCCAGCAGCCAGTTATGGCTAAGGGTCCACAGTGGCAAGGAACAGGCCACTTTGTCCCCAAAAGGATAGGGTCAGTCTAAGTCATCTATGGTTTTTTGAACTACATTAGTTACTTCCAAAAACACGACCACGGGCGAGATTACTGCCAGTGAGTGAAATGCAGTTTCTCCTAAAGCCGTTAGGTCTTTCCCTGTAGTACTATGTGTACTTTGGGGAGTTAAAATGTGTGATTGGCTCTCAGGTAAGTGTGTGGTTTTAACTGAGAGACAGAGAGAGACTACGAGAGAGAGAGAGAGAGCGAGAGAGAGAAAGCTTGTACACACATGTGTACAGCTACAGCTGTGAGAAATGAAATGCACATGTTGTCTTGATCCACTGTTATGGCTGAGCTCACCAGATAAGACTTGGGTGGGGGGGGGGGGGGGGGGGTTAGGGGCAGAGGTCTGTGCCAGCGCAGCTGCCCTCACCGCTGCTGAACCCCCCTGCCACGCAGCACGGCGTGGCATTATCTGACCTGCGCCCTCCCTGACTGCGCCACGTCATCGGCCAGCACTCACCTGACATTTCCCCGTTTTGGAGACAGATCTGTGTATCAGCATTAATAGAATAGCGGCCATTTCGGCCAACGCATAGAGCGGTTTGGATTATCCCTTGTTTGTGTATTCTGCTGACGTGCTCTGGAAAACACGGGGAGTGTGACGGAGGTCCCCCTGAGTTAACTGCCTGTAACTGCAGCCTGGGGTATATCAGCGAGGATTGACTTCCCAGGCAAAGGTCCATCTGTTCGGAGACAGTTATTGAACTAATAAAGTGTTTATGAGTCACAGCCAGTCTGTGCAGTGGCCTGTTTTGTTTTAGCATTTGTAGTTGCTCAGTGGTCAAAAAATTGCCCAAAAGCTTGCGTTTCACTAGGAAAGGACAGTCTGTTGGACTGCACTGGGTCCATCAGATTACCTTTTCTATATAGATGTTTTACACCCCTCCCCCGCCAACAACATTAAAATGGATTTTTAAAAATCACCCATCACAATTACTCTCACAATTTTTGTTTGCACCCATTTTCCTTCTCTTGCACACACTTTTCATGACAGGTCTTTCCAGTTTCACTGTAGGTACAGTACCAATGTGCGTACAATAAATCTTTTAAGATCCAGTGCCTGTTGTTAAGATCCAGTGCTCAATCCGCCTGCCTGGCTGCTCGGAAACCTTGAGGTTAAATCGTTTACAAAGAAAAACACACTGTTCTGTGACTGTTCTGTGTTCTTTGACAGACAATGGGACAAGAAAAGCTCATTATGCTAAGTGTCTCATATTAATCATATGAATACAAGCTGAATATGACTGAAAGAAGGTATTTGGGTTGATAATTCTTTAATAATAATAATAATAATAAATTCTGTGTCATGGTCGGTCCTTTACAGGCTGCTTCAGAAATAAAATCACAATGCACTCTGAATTTAGTTGCTTGATCAGACAGCTGCATCCCCCATTAAAACCACAAATGAGTCCTCCCCCTTGATCCCAGCCAGACGCTGGGTGCAGGTATAAAAGAGCTTGTTTTTCACATGGAGATATTCCTGCTGATAAGGTTGAGTGTGATTAGTCATCAGCGGTGACTAAGCCTGATCACCTCAAGCTCGGGAAAATGTCAAGGACCAAAGAGAACCCAGCCGTGTCTTCTGCCTTAAGCGAACAGTCCACTGCTTTGCATCGCATGCATTTGACCAGCAGCTATCGTAGTGCAAGGGGGGTACGCATGGTGTATGTATATCTTACTCTGAGCCGAATTCAGACCTGTGCCTTAGTGCTTGTTCCGCGTAACTCATCATTGTGAGAGTGAGAAGCCTTACTCCGAATATAGGCTTAAGCAGTGGTCTGACTCTGACCTACATTTATTTCTAACGTGATTTCATGCTCTTTTCATCCATACGTTGGTGTCTGTCCAAAGTGGGACGAAGAGATGAGACCAGGTTGATGTTTCACTAACGTACATTTGACATGTGGCAGCTGAACTTCCACTCACTGCATCTTTGGCCCTACAGCTCACCAGGTAAGATTTGATGATCTGCAGCCACTTCTTTATCTGGGGTGCTCTTCATAGATGAATGTTGTATATAACAGGGAACTTGTACTAATATTCCCCTTCAGTGTTCCCTTGCGTGACAATGCGATTATCTAAGCATTGGTTCTTCCCTTGATGTGTTGTTTGCTGTAGTTTAGTGATTTTTATACTGGTACTGGTGCCCATCTAACCTTATTATAAGCAGAGTTGTGTCAGTTGATGTGGGTAAAAGCATCCACTAAATGAGTAAATATAACTGTAATTACATGGTACATGTTTATACAACTTAAATTGGTGCCATGCCCAATTAAATGGTATAATGACAGCACCTCCCTAGGATGTTGAAATTCAGCTGCCCTACTGCTCACCTAGCTCCATGACTCCTAATGGCTGTCACACGCCTGACAGCTGGTGCTGTCATCACATCGTTGGACTAGATGGTTGGATGATTCATTGGACTGATCATTAGACCTTGTGTAACAGTCCTGTTAGTTGTTAGCTCCTGTTAGCTGCATACAACATGTAGCATTCTTGCATCCCGTAAGCTGGAGTCATTGCGCCAGACACATGCGTTCCTGGTATGTTCATAGTGTTCATGTTGTGGTGGAGTAGATGTTTCTCCAGCACACTCCTGAAGAAGGACCAGCGCGGCAGCAGGAGACTGCGGCCAGCTACGCGCGCTTTCACCCCTGGGGAGGCACAAGCGCTGGCAGGCAGCAGCCGCCCCTGCAATGCTCGTTGAACATAAAGCGCGGAGGCACAGAGCGCATTTCAACAGACTCTGCTAAATGCCTCCGTAGCATGTTGAATACCACATTCGCAATGCAGCCTCTGCCCAGGGCGTAGACCTCTAATGTGTCTAAGGGCAACTGCAAACTGCGGATCATTTACGAGGCTATCCAGTGGCCAGACTTCCACATGGCCTTTTCGCTGTCCAAATTATTTTTTTTAAAGCAGCTAAGAAGCCTTGAAGCTTAAAGCAGAGCTGTGAAATTATTTTGCACTGGTTGGTAGTACGGTGTTCTCCCAAACAAGTAATGGCATGTTTCCCTAGGCGACGTTGAGCTATACTGGCTGAGCCAAGCCTGTGGTTTGTATTTCAGTCAATATGGTACCTACAGTTATTTCTGCAGCAGCCAGCTTAGCTGTTTCTCTACCAAGTCTGTGAATTATCCTAACCATTGCTGTCAAAAAATAAGACTAATATTGGCTGCATGCTCAGGGAGAAGAGACAGATATGACTGAGCTGAACCTATTGATTTACAGAAGCAAACAGCTGCCTTTTAAGGTGGAATTAGCTCATTAGCTTTTTTAAGGTGGAATATTTCTTCAAAATTGAAAATAAAGAGATATGTGAAACTACATGGGAAATAGCTTTGTGAGCTACTTGAGCTAGACGTGTGCCCTCCAGTTAAGAAAGAAAAATGCCGTCAGACATAGCGGAGTCACTAGTATTAGTTATGCAACCAGGCCAAGACAGTGAATGACCTTGGGCTTCTCCTTGGCCTAAAGTTTCCAAAGTACTCATGTAACAGTTAAAAGGACATAGGAAGCCAGACTTTGGTCATGTTTCTTTTATAGCTGATGAATAATGAGGTTGGGGAGGAGGACACCCAACTGACTGAAACCCTTCCTCCATTGGTCATGTGATATCTAATCATGCAAAATCCTGTAATATTCACAGTCAGAGTCATCACTGACACGGTAGATCCAGTCTGAACAGTGGAGCGCAACACCGCCCTAAGGGTAAGGGCCTGAATTTGGCGTGTTACTAGGGAGACCAAATCTGGTTTTTTAAATCATGAATTATAATCCCTGCATGAAGTCTCATTCAGCAGTGGCCGCTGAAGATTCAGATGGCCGAAATCCAAGACTGACCATGCGATCACCACCCCAGCGGGCACCTCATGGATCGCATTATTTAAAAGTACGCTGGTTTCCCCAAGACTCTTCCCTGCCTCCAGTTCATTAACACACGATCGATCCAGCTCAGCTAGGGGTTGAGTATTTTCCTAGCGAAGCGTTTCGATCCGACTTCGCCCGATCGCTGTAATGACATTACCGGCGTCATTTAATCTGCATTTTCTCCGCAGGATCAATGGCACATGAATACTAAGTTCCGCTTCCAGCACCATGCCGATGCTCCCCCCCAACCCCCCCCCCCACCACCCCCAGCGCGAGTCGCCGTCCGGTGGAAAGCGCTCGTCCATCAATCCGCCGAAGGTTTCGGGAGCCTCGGCGTAAACGGCACCGCCACGCCAATAAGCCGTAGCCGCCGTCTGGGCTGTTTACATTTACCGCTCCACCGCGGCCTATGAAGAGCGAGCTTTTTGGATTCGCCGTGTGTGGCCCATTTGCCTCCCGAAACTCTCCTGTGCACACTCTCGTTTATGGAGTCTCATGTTGCCGTCTTATGGTCACTGATTTCCTGGGGTATAAAACGTTTTACCAGAGCACACTGGAACACAAGATAGCCGGGGGCAAGGTCCCTTGCTATGAACATCAGCTGTTAAAACATGCTCAACATTGCAGAGGGAGGAGGAGAGAGAAAGAGAGAGAGAAGAAGAGAGGGAGAGGACTTGTTTTAACTTTGGTGAACTGCTGAAAAAAAATGTTAAAAGCCAAACACAAATTTACACAAATCCAACAAATAAAAAACTAGTTAATCCAAATTCTTCCTCTGAGCGACAGTAACTGATACCAGTAAGAATGTGGTCACCCTCCATGGTAGGCCTCCTTACGCGTCTCGCATGGTGGCATGTGTAACTGACCCAGTGTGTGTCTGTGTGTTGGTGTGTGTGTATGTGTGTCTGTGTGTGTGTGTGAGCTTCATGTTCAGATGTGTGTTCATTTATGCACATCTATCACCATGGTACATGTGTGTATCTGGAACTGTAGGAAAGGAGTATTTACTCTATGTGGGCTTGCAGCAGTGGTGCGAGCAGGCCTAAGGCTTGTTGAATACTCATAGGGAGCAGGGAGAGGAGGGAGGCCTATCACCCCTGAGACCGTGCAGTGTGGAGAAGCAGGCCGGTGCTGTGGTAATGGTTGTTTTGATTCTGCTGGTTAGTGCTCAGTGCTGTGGTGTCGAATATAGCCAGTCCCCTTGTGGATGAACCCCCACGGGCGATTCGCCTGCTCTTAAAAGGGTGACAACTAAGCTACTTTATTAACAACCTCTCCAGTGACAAAGAAAGGAACAGATAAGAAACCACAGCTCCACTGACAACATTAATGTGACCGTCATCGATTCAGACAGAAAACGCAATCATATCCACACGACTGAACCAATGGCAAAACACAGAAATGCACTTCTGCCATTAAGAGCTGAGCCACAGTGGATCAACATACACAGAATTTAAAGTGCAAAGAGCTTGGGACGTTTGTGGGGTTTCTATTCTGTCATGACTGAAGAGTCAGAACAAGGGAGGAAGTTCTTTTATCTGGAACCTTCCATAGGACACGCCCAGGTACTGACAGCTCATCGTGTTACCAATTCACAAATGTAACAACGATATACTCGAGTTGGCAGGAGAGGCGAACGGGTGGACAGGTGCCAGGTAAAGCCGCAAGGAAGATACGGCACCCAGTCTGTCCTTTTCTGGAGTACGCAACTGGAAGGGGGGGGGGGGGGGGTGGCCAAGAAAAAAAAAAAAAAGTCCCTTGTCATCTCAGGCAAGCGGTGCAAGCCGCTAGCCAAAAAAGCCTCTGGAAATAAGATCCAGGCGTCTCTGGGACTGCGTGGGCTGCTTTGTCTGTCAGCACGTCATGACAATGCATTAGTCTTAATTAGCTTAAACTCTGAGACGCCTCTGTCCGGCGACTTACGTAGCCTACGTTTTTAACACACACTTATACGCTGGGGGTGTTCTTCGAGGCGCTCCTGGGCCGTGCCGAAGCACGCTGCAGCAGGGCTCAGACTTGGAGGCGAACCAGAGGCCTTCTCCGACTGTCAGCAATTTGCCAGTCTTATTATGTCAGTTCCCTCGTTAAGTCCCTCAGGTGGTGGAGCGTCCAGTAACGCCTCCTCAGGAGTGTTTCCTCTACCTACCTCTATGCGAAGCGCACACCAGACGTGCCCCGACAGGGATTCAAACTCGCGGCCCTCTAATAATATATTTACGACGCTGCATCGCCACCCCGCTGCCCAGACAAACAGGCAGACTGACAGACAGACAGACAGACAGGCAGCATTATAATCTTTTAAAATGGCATTTACAAAAAAAACCATAATAATGACAAACAATGCAGCCGAGATGCTAGCTGAGCTCAGAGGACAGAGAGGTCCCGGTCAGCCCCGTGTCCTGCGTTCGCGGTTCACCGCGCCGAGCTGGAACAGGGCGAGTCCAGGTCAAGGCGGCCGTAAACAGCGGGTCACACGGTGTCATTTGAGGATGACACAGGCAACAGCGGTCCCAGGGAAACGGCGCAGGCAGAAAGGGTGTTGGCTCAAATGTGGTGCCTCTTTTTGAGATAAGATAAATGTTTAGAGAATGTTCGGAATGAGAGCTGCATCTGCAAGTCTCAAGACACCAGAGAACGACACAGTCATGTATTGGATCTCCTTTTAATATTATTTATATTAATTTATGTGCCTTTTATGCATATTTTGACTGGTGGGAATATATATATTTTTCTTGTCGTCTCTGTTTAGGATAGTTTTCAACAGGGAGACATTTTCCAACTAATGACCTCTTTCCCCTCTCTTTTCTCTTCTCCTCTCTCTGTCCGTCTAAACCACAATGATGCATACGAATGACCAATCATTTCTAACGATGGCCATGTCATCATTGCGCAAATTAAAACACACGCCTATGTTCTATCATCCGAGACAGCCACAAACCTCAGAAAAAAAAAAATACTCTAAATCATTTCTGATGACCTCATATCCCCTGCTTGTGCAATACCTGTGGCTAGCTTCTACTCTACTGCCACGCTATTCAGTTTTAATCCCTTTTTGAAGCGTGTCCGAAAAAACAAACCCACGAGGGGAGTAAGAGGGCCTTGAATAACTTTGTTTACCAGGGTGAGAGAAGTAAGAGCCAAGTTCAGTTCCATGGAGCTCAAGGCCACAGTGGAGCATTCACAAGGGTGCTGCTGAAACTGATGGCTAAACTAAACACAGCATAATGAGGGAATGGGTTACCCACGGTGCCTCACTGCTCGCGCTTCGCACTCTCAGGTAGAAGTGGCCAGTCTCAGGTGATGTTTGTGCAGAGTCCTGACAGAGGTGTAGTGCTGGGTCTGAAGCAAGCTGGGGAAAAATATATATAAAAGTAAAATATTTTTAAAAATATTTCACTGATCCAACTGAAGACTGAGGCAAATCAATACCACATTAGAGATAATGTGGACATCTGACCATTAAAACTAATCATCTGGTAGATAAGGAAGAATTCAAAGACAAAGCAAATGATAATGAGCCAAACCTGCATTGTGCTGAAAAGTTTAAGGGAAAAACTTATGGACGAAATTAAAAATGTGTTCAACAAACTTAACTGAGCATGAGATTGGAATACATACAGTAAGGGTTGCACGGCTGGTTCTGAAGCCCGTTCAGTAATGGAGGTAGAGATTAGTTCTGAAGCTGGCTTACATAAGGGATGTAAAGCTGGGGTATGAAGCTATTTAACTAAGAGACGTCAGACTCAGTTCCTGTTGCTCAGCCAGTTTCTGTTCCTGCCAAGTCCTTTGAAGTGCCTCGGCAAATGAATTTCAGTAGGTCAGTACATATGTCCATCTACACAAAATACAAAATGTGTTGCTATGAAATTTCAGATTGGACTGTGGGGAAAATGTACAAATCAAAAATGTACTGTATCAAAAACATTTACTGTAAAAAAAAAAAAACTTTTATTACAGTAAATTGATACTTAAGTAATTAAGAACAGGAGCTGGGCTGCATGGATGGGAAAAATGAAACTTTAATCCTCTTCAGAAACTCATATCCCTTTGGGAAAAACAACCAATAGGAAGTTTCGCTATAGCATTGTCATATTACAGAAAAACGCTATAGACTAAACTGAGATCTCTGTCCGTTTCCAGAGTTTTAATCACATTGAGGGGCCAACAAAAAAGGCCTTCCTCATTTTACTAGAACTTAGATTCTTTATTCACCAGGAATACAAGGAACGCCCTCTTTGTTAAGCAGTAAAATCCAACAAAAATAGCTGTAAAAATCTAACTGAACTGCACTTCTCCATCGGCTGGAAATTGACTTTTAAAGTGTGATAAGTACAACACACAGCAGCCTAGAATCAGACAGAGCAATCAGTTCCATTGCATTGTAACATCATTTTTTTTGTAGATATTTCTACAAATTGTTACATGTCTTTACATATGTTACACATTGTGGTGCTGATATGCAGGTAACTGCCAATATAAAGGAAACGCCAACACTTTCTGTAAGGTTCTCCATAGACTGGTCTAAATGAAACTGCCTGTTCTTGTCCAAGATTGGTACTTGTAGTCAGCTGATTCAGTTGTATGTCCATTTTGCCTCAAATCTTTAACCAAGGCACGTGCATCACTGTCGAGCAGTATGCTCTTTTCAGCCACAGCTGCCCCTAATTAAATGTCTTTGCCTGTGACTCCAATCCCAACATCACCTTGGCCACTGTTCCTCATAAAACGTTTGCAAGCTAAGAAGTCGTAGTCATTGAAGCTACCGCCAGTCATGCTCCAGCGACCATCCCTCATTCAAAGTTGCTGAGATCTCTTGTCATGTTAGCCATAGTAATGGCCACCATGTGTTTTTATACACAGGTGTGAACACGCCAGGATGTTAATTGCTTAATAAAATGAAGGAACCACAACTGTGTGGAAGAACCTGCTTTCAATTTATTTTGTGTTCCTCGTTTGCTCAAATGTTTCCTTTTTCGGCAATTAGCAGAATTTTGGTTCAAAATCCAGTTCCTTTTTAGTTTTTCTTTAGCAATGATGCAGAGCACTGCATAAAGAAACATTGAACAATAAACAAAAATATGCTTTTATCATTAGTTTTCTCTTTTTCTTTTAAACTTCAAATGGTCAACTGCAAATGTACAAATAAAGCATAGTGTTGGTTGCAGCTACTACAGGTGAAAAGTAAATTAAATAAGGGGTAGCACTGATCATGCACTGTATGTACACACTAGTGCTGCCATCAAAAACGTGCTTTTTATAACAATATGATGGAGACAGGGAGGGGGTGTGCTGAATGTTTTAAAGTCCGGGGTCTGTGACTCACCTTTTCTCACAGAGCATGAGAAAGAACAGGACAAATAGAGAAAGAAAGGCTGGCTGTCCACCGCATCTTAATTAATGACGTTTGGAACATCCTGTGATCTATTAATGCCTCATAGCATAGCATAACACAAATAGCTCACAAAATGGAGAGTTCGTATTTCTTCTGTCTGCAATATTAATTACAGTGACATGTAAGTGGATTTTCAAAAAACAAAAAACACGTTAATAAACGTGCCCGCACATACCTCTACAGCACTGACTGCAGTTCACATGCACCCGCCTAAAGACAAGCCACCTCAAAGCAATGTGACATACGTCAACAATGCATACCAACTACAAATTGACTGGATGTTTAAACCAAATATCCATTAAAAACTGTTCTAGTGCAGTTAGAAAAGTGTCTTTGAGGTGATGTAGGCTATTTTTCAACACAAATCGATTTATGCACTCGTTTTCAGGCCCAGAGGGAGAACAACACGATGGCATGTACACGAAAATATTTTAAACATTCATCTCCACCACCATGTTTAAGACAGTTATGCTATTCTGATAGTGTGCGTGCGTGCGCGCGCGCGCGCGCGCGTCTTTTGGCCGTACGCATTCTGTCATGTACACACACATCTAAAACTTTAACGCGGATGTTTATGTTGATTAGTAAGGAAATTACAGTCCCGATACAACCTGTTCCCGGAATAATCTCTGTATTACTCACTACTCAGCACTTCGAGCTATCTTTCCGTATTGTTTGCACGAACAAATATCTCGCAGACTCGGTGCTCCACGGCCAAACCGAGCTGCATCACAATGGAAAACTAGACTGTCGGTGGTGCTTACTCCACCCCCGTCTTTCTACGTGAAGCCGCTATTAAATTGACCATGGACATGGCGGGGTGGTGCGTCATCAGAGAAGTGCGTCAACTGGTAGGTCAGCTTGCGCTGAGCCAGAAATTCCGATTACTAAACAATTCGTGTGGACGTACATATCCTCTGAGTTTAGACAACAACGCTGATAGCCAGAATATTGCAGGTTCGATTCCTCTGCAGGCGGTTCCACTATATCCGTGACCACCAGCTGTTCTCAACCTGCATTGCTTCTTTATGCATTGCACAGCATTTACCCATTAACCAAACGCAATATACCACAGACAGACAGGTGGGTAGATACAGTGCCGTGAAAGGTTTTTGCCCCTTCCTGATTTCCTCCGCATATTTGTCACTCTTTAGACAAAATGCAATGTTCGACTTAGGGAACCTGAGTAAACCCAAAACACAATTGTAAAATTATTATTTAATTTATTTAATGTAGAAAGATATTAATCACCCATGTGAAAAAGTAATTGCCCCCTTAAACTTAATAACAAGTTGCACCACCTTTTGCAACAATAACTGCAAAAAAATGCTTCCTATAATTTGATACAAGTCTTTCACATTGCTATGGAGGAATTTTAGCCCACTCTTAAAGCAACTGCTTTAATTCAGACAAATTGTTTGGTTTTCCAGCGTGAACTACTTATTTCAGATCCAGCCACAGCATCTCTATTGGGTTTAAGTCAATCAGGAATTTGACTAGGCCCCTCTCTTCAGCTATTCAGATGTGGATTTGCTTTTGTGTTTTGGATCGTTGTCTTGCTGTATAACCCAAATATGCCTTAGCTTCAGCTCACAGATAGATGACTGGACATTCTCCTTAAGAATTTTCGGTTACAGGGCACAATTCACGGTTCCTTCAATAATGGCAAGTCATCCAGGTCCCGAGGCAAAGCATCCTTACACCATCACACTACCACCAGCACAACTGTTGGTTTGATCTCCTTACTGTGAAATGCTGTATTTTCTTTATGGTAGACATAATGGGATCTCTGTCATACACAAAAATGTCCACATTTGACTTATCTGTCCATAGAACATTTTCCCAAAAGGCTTGGGGATCATCAGGTGTTTTTTTTTCTTTTTGGTTTTTGCAAATGTGGGATGAGCATTGATGTTTCCCTTATTTAGCAGTCGTTTCTGCCTTACTATTCTCCCATGAGAATACTTACCTTAGCTGAGGCTAGAGAGGCCTGCAGTTTTTTGGATGTTCTTCTGGGACCTTTTGTGACTTCCTGAATGAGTTGTCATTGCGCCCTTGGTGAAATTTTGGCAGGCCAGGCACTCCTGGAGAGATCCAAGTGTTCTCCATTTTGAGATATTGGCTCTCTCTGTGGTTCCAGAGCCTTAGAAATGGCTCTGTAACCCTTTCCAGACTGATATATTTCAGTAACTTTTTCTCTCATCTCTTCTGGAATTTCCTTTGATTGTAGCATAGTGTGCTTGTAGAAATTTTGTGGTGACTACTTCACTTTGATGGTAAGGTTCAATATGAATGAGGTTTAGATTGTACAGGGCTGGCTGCAATCAAGCCTGGCTGTGTTCCATCAGCTGAATCACTTAAATTTGGTTAATTGGTTGATTGAGTAAATAAGGGGGCAATAGCTTTCTCACATGGGTGATATGGGTGTTTGGTAACTTTTCTCATTAAAGAAATAAAATCATTTAAAAAAAATGTGTTTTGTGTTTACTGTTTCTGTTTGTCTAATATTTTGACAAATATGCAATAATTGTGGAAACCGAGAAAGGCGGCAAATACTCACAGCACTGTAGATGTTTTCCTCCCAGTATAAGTGCAATTATTAGCCCTTGTGTGTTCCTTCAAAATATGTTTGTTACTCTCTTTTTGAAATTTCACACTTCAATTTTAATAGTAATTCAATTTTAATGTTTTCTTATTCTGAAAAAAGTAGGGATAATAGTATTGAAGAAAACCACAGGGCTTTGTTTTCAGTTCTTTTAAATTTACACTTACCACCATTGCGTAATTGGTAAAAGAGCCAAAATGGCTCCTTATTCATCCAGTTACTCCTGCAGTTACCAGCCATTGCTTGTTTACCATGGTCCTCCAGACCCCCTGGCCCTAGCTATGGTCTTCTTGATACATGTCCATGTGTATTGCTGCTGTCTCTGATACTCCTGCTCTTGGCTGCTGTGACCTCACCAACAAAACATAAAGGGTTGTGATAATAACGCTGCAGAAATGAACGTCCCAGGTGTGCAGCCTTGCGTCCCGGAGGTGTCTCCATCATTAGCACTGTGGTGGGGTAAACAGAGCCCTCCGCCCTCAGGGAGGCAGTATTCCTGGGTGGAGAGAGAGTATTTCTTATATTTCATATTTCATGTGACTGTAATAACCCTGATCGAAAAAAAAAGGAAGTCAGATCTTTTCGTGTTTCTTTCTTGCAATGTCTGCATGATTCCAAAATCATACACCTTGTAAGTATAAAATTTATTTATTCATTTTTTTGTTTGGCTGAATTGCATGAATAACCAGCTATAAAATGATCAAATGTATTTACATCCCCAAAGCTTGAATTCTTTTGTATCCTCCCTTTTTTAACGTAGAACAAGAAAATGTCATGCATCAGTGAACGAACAAGAGGACTGATTTCTGGGATGGATTGGGGGGGGATATGGGTGATGAGTCATTCTGCTTCACCTCTTTCAGACACCAGCCTTACTGTGCAAATGATGTTTACCACCCACTCAAGCCAATAACATGCAATGGGATGGAGAATAGGAAAAACTTACAAATGACGGTGAGTAAGCAGGTTATTCATGCTAAATTCAGCATTAAACTTGTCTGCATAATTTCATAAGTAGCCAGAATCCACACGTGCTATTTATAAGTATATCCATAAATATGGAATGGCTAAATTGTTTTGGGAATCCATCCCCTAAAATGTTCTGACTACAGCACTGATTGACTGTCACTGAATGGTTGAAAAGAAATATATGAAATTACTTTTCAGGCTGAATGGCATGAAACATTAATGGGTTACCTTGTCTAACCTGTAGTAGATAGCTGATAATTGGTGTTAAAACATAATTCTTGATTATTTGGCCTTAGTGAAACAGCAATGGTCTGAAATTATGATACCTAAACACAAGCTGGCTCTTGTGTTTAGTCGATGAACACTTATTTTTTAACTTTGTCTCACAAGTAAATGCACGTTAGTTTTTTTCTTCAGAAACACAGTTGAGTAAGACCTGCAATAACAAAAACAGGTTAATGACAGTTAACAGTAGGTTCCCTACTTCCCTCCTAGTCTCTTTATAATGAGCCATCAAGCATCATCTTTGGTGTAGTCTGGTAGATAAGCAATAACATTAATTACATACATGCTGTCATCTTGGTATAACTGTAAATTGATCTAATGAACATTTGCTTTTTTCTTGTATGCCTTGTAGTTTTTTCGTGGCAAACCATGTGGCACAACATTTGGTTACAAACAACATAATTATTATTTATTTATTTTTTCCAATAGTAAAGCCAGCAATGGCCTTTTACTTGTCCTGTAAATAGCAATACTTTCAGAATGGCACAGAAATGTGTATTCATACAAAACAGTCAATAAACGCTTTGAATACTTTCATCCACTGAACACTGACAAAACAACACGGAAAGTAGACAGTGCTTTCAGTCGTCTGAAAAGCTCAAATTTTCCCCAGGCCTTGTTTGGTGAGGATTTAAAGAGAACTGAACTTACAGAAGATCAGATTCCCAATTGTCCACTTGCACTCACATTGGTTTGAAAATGTCAGTTGTAGGCACAGAAATGTAGTAACTGTCATAATCGCTTAACTGTGTCTTTTTATTTATTTATTTTTTGCTACTGGTCTAACTGCGGACCTTGGAGAAGTGAGGATTATCCCTGTGGGGCTGAGCTTGGCGAATTCCCCCCTCAAGTGGGTTCTAACTACAGCTGATCTGTTATTCAATCGTGCAACGCACTTTACTGTACATAAATTCACAAACAAGACGGTGCAGAGAAAGCAGATTCAAAGTGGGTTATGCATACTGCTGCTTTTCAGGTTACTGAAGATACGCACACAAAGCAGCCACAGTCAAAGCACAGTCAGTGTATAGCATATCCTCTTACCTTGATTAGGTAATGGTGACATTGCAGGATATACACATTACATGAGCTGTAATTGTATCTACCTGCAGTACCAAAAAAAGATAATCTACACACAACAGCCATGAAAATATGTATCCTTTCTTTTCAGTACATTGTCACATTGCCTATCATTTGCCTATCTATTGGCGCCATGTGAAGAAATATGCTTAGACACAGATAAAGAACAAAAAAATATGAAGGGACAAAAGGGTTCTAACTGCGATGGGTTCCGGTGGGACCATAATAGGTAGGGCACATTTTTCCCACCTTGGTTTTGGTACGGGTAGGTCAGGTTGATGCCACTTGTTACTCGATGGTTCCAAGTGATCATCTTCACCCAACGTGAAAGAATTTCTTCCCCTCAGAGAGGGTTGTCTGTGAAGATGCCAGCACCCTCATATGGAGTTTGAGCACTTCAAATGGTTTTGAGGAGCATAACTGATGCTATCCATTATTCTCGGTCAGCGGATACGATGGGATATTCTAGAACACTTCCTGAAGCAGTGTGTTCCACTGCCATCAACTACTCATGAGGCGACTGACTTTCTCGTGAAGGAGTTGCGCGGCTGGATCAGCGAGTTCCCTCCAAGATTATGGGCAATTCTACCCAGTTGACAGGATGTTCCTTTAGCAGGCCAGGAGTGCAGAAGCATCAGCCTGCAAGGGAATGCTAACCAAGAGGGTAGTGCATACCGGTGGTGACTGAGGTGAGTCTCAACCTCCCGCCCCTTGTGTAGGACTCTGAGATTGGAAGATGAAAGGTGCTACATGAATCCAATCTATTATTATTATGATTGTTATTATTATTAACGTGATTATTCATGCACACAGTCGCTAAGGTCCCTCCAGCCAGAGGATCTCTGGGAAGGAGAAAGCAGCTTGCCGCTGCCGTCTGACACGCAGGCTTTCTGCCAAAGCCAGAGACCCGCCGGGCAAAGTCTCCGCAGGGAAGCGCTCACGGTTCCAGAGAGCTCGGAGGCTCGTTTGAAAAACAGCCAGTCCTGAGAGCCCGTTTGCCTGGCTTAGAACAAGACCTGGCCTGTAAAAGCTACTGTAGCCAGCGCAGGTGGCCCCAGGGTAGGCGTGCGGTACACTTAAACAACCCGAGAAAGCGCTCCCCCCCCAACCCCCCCTAAACCCCCCCAACCCCCGAGATTATACGAGGACGTTTGAAAAGCACTCCCCAAGGCGCCATGGAGATCCTGCCCTTGATCCCCGCTGTGTTCCTCCTCATTGAATCCCACGGATGCTCTAGGAAAACAACAATGTTATGAACTCATAAACGGCTGAAGAGCTCCCTATCCGATGTAATTGTCAGAGTTAAATACTTTGGGTCGGAGTCTGGAGGAGTCAGCAGGTTAGGCTGTAAAGGGGGCACTGAGGAGTAAAAAAACAGCTGTGCCATTGCTTTGAATGGAAGATTAAAGCTAAACTGCTTTGTGCCTTTCCTTTTTTTCCACAAGTCTCGGTTTGTAAAAGTTGTAAGCTGTAGTAAAATACTACATATAAAGTCTTTAACCCTTTCAAAACAAGTCAGTTTTGCTTCTGGTGTCTACAATTTAAAAACTTAAAAAGATACAGAGCACAGAGTATGTTTAAAATTCATCGTCACTCAATACTCACATACACATGGCAGCAGTATTCATGTTTTTACGTCTGTTTCACTGGCAATTTCCATAGCAACCACACAGTCACTCTACTAACATACACGTGCTGAGCGTGTTTGTCATCCACTGCAATACAATAGAGGGTGTGATGTCAGCGAGACGTTTTGTCCGTATTGCAAGACACATTTATTTTCTTCATATTAAACCTATCGAGTGTCTGCTGGGATGATGGTGGCTCGAATCATTTTCAGACAGTACAGCGTGTGACGGCAGCCAGGCGGAAATAAAGCACGAGAGACGTGTCCCTGTTTGGGAATTGAAACGGTCACTGCCACTTACGTATAAGCAACGAGAAGCAGCCCGGTTTTTTTCCCAGCACAAATGTGTGCGTCGTGCCAATTATGTACGAAAGCACCGTACGCTGAAAACATATCTTGCTACGTCTGAGTGGGTGCACATCCACATTCCGAGCTGCGAACTGTAAAAATGCATTAGCTTAGTCGGATATTCGGAGGTAGGTCAGGCAAATGGCAGGAAAAAAACAAAGAGAAAAAACCAAAATGCAATCTCTAATGTAAACACCGAGGACTGCAATTACTGTTTCTGAAAGGCAGCCCGCAAACAAGCCCTCCATTCCATTCCCAGCCTGGGTGACGAACCGTTATTGAATTAACTTTAATGGCAGTAGAGAGAGAGAGACACCCCCATTTTCAATTAAAATCACCCCCGCCACTGGCGCGCATTCTAGCACAAGGTCTGGTTTGTTAAATCTTGTTCTATGTGTTTATGCGTAGGCCCTCTCTCTGCCAAAAGGTCACAGGCATTCTTGTGTGTACAGATGTGTCACAAACCCACTCAGCTGCAGCTACTCTGTATGAATAACATGATCAGTGTCCCAAGGCACATGACCTTGACCCTGACAGACTGACATTAGGATAACTTCATGGCCTAGCCTGACTCTCACCCATCTCGCCTTTGCCTGTTTAACTGGCACACCCACTTCTCTTTGACCACTCACTACATAGCAATGTTAAAAATGCATCACTTCAGCAATCGGCTTTAGTGCTTTCAGTGCAATAAATACACCAGATGGGAGCTTTATGTCTTTAGTTAGTCTGCTGCAGTAGTTCTCAGTCCTTCAGAGCTACAGGGACTGCTGTCTTTTGTTGTTACTCACCTCTTGATCGATTCCACAGTTATCTTACTCTTCCTGGTTACATGGGTCTAAATCGGCTGCTGATCATTTGGTGGAAAATAAAAATCAGCAGAGCATGTGGCTCTTCAGGGCCGTGGTTGGCGTCCCCCTGGTGTTATGCATTCATGTTGTGGCAATGCTCAACAGCACTCTAGTGGTGAGATGTGGAACTGAAGGCCTGCAGAAAGATGAGACAGCGGAAGGCACACTGTGTTGGCCCGTAGCCACAGCGATCCAGCGCTCCGATGGCCTCGACCGAAGCCCGCTCACCCACAGCCCAGAGATCCTGTTACAGCGTCCCACGCGGGCCCAATCCTCCACCCCGTCCTCACGAAAACCTACACCCGTCCCTCCTGGGTAGCCATCTCTGCTCAGGGAGAGGTGGGCCATCACTGACCTGGAACAGAAATAAGCTTCGAGAGAATGTTTATGCATATCCGTGCGTGCTTGTGTGTAAGTATGTCTATATGTGCGCTTGTCCAAGCACACTTGTCTCTATGTTTCTACACATACCTGCATGTATGTGTGCTCATTTGTATGTGTGTGTGTTCATATGGGTGCATGTGGATGTGTGTGGTGAGGATGAACCCACACGGATGCTTGTGTGATAAAGATCAGTTTCAAATTTCTGACACGGGATGCAGAATGTCTTATGTCCAGTATCTCAACGATTTAGGCAACTGTGAAATGAAATGGACCTGATCTGTAACAATCATCAGAGGCGACATCCAATCATGTAATTAACCTCTGATTTTTCCCCTCCCACCCCACCAAGATGACTCCTTCTATATCACTTGCTGCTAAACAAGCCCATGAAGCAGGCTCATCCTGTTGTACCATCAAGGCCACTGTGACTCACTAGCATGTCCACACAGAAACTTAACTAAAATCAAGTGGCCAGTCTGCAGGAGAGTGTGTTTGTTAAAAAGGTTCTTTCAAATCATGGCACCATCAAATGCAAGCTTGGAATTCTCCAGGCTGCTCATGAAACTTTGACCTTTGCCCTGTGTTGAAAAGGTGAGCGCTTTGCAGTATTTTCCATGGTCACTGAGGTAGGTGCACTCCTGCGCAAAGCTCCTGGATGACTAAGTGACAGAGAAACCAGGCAAATGAGCCTTACACATTAACACTTCCTGTTTCCATTGAGCACTAAACAGCCGCTTCAAGTTTTTGAGAGGAACAATATAGTGATAATGAGAAGGCCGCCATTTTGTCAAGAGGCACACAGGTTTTAGGACCAAGCTGCTGCTATGCTGTGCTTGTCCTCTCGATAGCACCACCTGAAGTGGGCCCTTTCGCCTCAGAGCTTTAAGGCTTTCATTCCAAAGGTCACCTACTACGTTATGTAACGTTATAATGACATCCTTCCCAGTCAGTCTTTCTGAATAGTTTACGGATTAAATTACCAAACTGGGATAGGTGTTACCATATGCTTTGGCAGTATTTTTATTATTATATATTTTTTTTTACAAATGTATTTCCTGAAGATAAAGAATCTCAAAATTCAATTTGAGAAAAATGTTTGAGAAAGTGTTTGTGTGTGTGTCTTTGTATCTGTCTGTGTGTGCGTGTGCGTGAGAAAGCAAGAAAGAGAGAGAAGTGTGAGTGAGTAAGAGAGAGAGAGAGAGAGAGAGAGCCTGTGTACATGAGCATAGTCATTTCACTTAGGCAGAAGCCACCTGCCCGGCTTGGAAAATGACTCAAGGTTAATAAACAGAGCGAGCGGATTAGCGCTTCCTGCGTGGCCAGCGTAGCCCCCGGCAGCCTCAGCATCAGCCCGCTCTGTGACTCACACCTCCGACTCAATTAAAGCCGCTCTCTCCATCGCACAGCCTGCGCCACTTCAAAGCCCTCGCACGCGGACACGCCCGCGGTGCTGACGCGGAGAAGACGAAGGACCACGGCAACACCAACCCTGGGGGGAGGACAGGTGCTCAGGGGCTTGTGCACAGTTCCAAGCTCCTCACATCCCAAAAATCCCCTACAGGCTAAAGTATGTACATACTTTATTATATGTTAAATCCGTGGAGAACATACAGCAGCAAGTGTTATTATAGCATTATTGGAGGAATGTCCATTATTATTTAATTTCTTAGCAAATGCTATTCTCCAGAATGGCCACTTATTTCAGCTAGACAGTAAAGGTAAAAGCAGAAATAACAATATGAGTACACAGCTGTGAGTGTGTCCGTATGTGACGCACAGTTGAATGTGCGCATGCACATTTGTGCAAGCGTGACTTTGCATGAGACTGAATGATATGGGAGGAAGGTCATATCTTCACACAGCAGTCACCCTTCTCTTTGCCACGCGTCTTCGCGAGTCTCGATACCTCGTCAGCCAGTACACTAGCACTAACCCCCCCCCCGCCCCCCCCCCCTCACCGGAAGCATGGCTTCTGCCTTGCAGGAAATGCGCCGCGCCGCTACATTACACACTGGCCTCAGTTATATGGAAGGCCTTCCTGTGCGTGAGCACAATAGGCCTTATTGCATAACCCACACGGGGATAAACAAGACGGACGTACAAAGGCCGCGCTCGTATCACACAGCGAGAAGGTAGGCTCAGACCAACAACGCACATGCATGTCACTGTCCTGCATTACTCCTCCCTGAGGAATTCACTTTCAGGATGCCCCCCCGCCCCCAGAGGAGACATCACACTTTCCCAGACCAGAAGGGATGGGTAACCGGTAAGTCAGCTGAGCCCGAGTCCCCGCTACACACTGTGAGGTCACGGTAATGTAATGGCTGAATTGTACGAAATTATTCTGTTTAATCCAGCAATGGTACAAAGCAATTGGATCAAAAATGTAGTCTGTCTGTGTGTGTGTGTGTGTTGGAGGGAGAACTGTACTGCAACATATCTGCATGGGCCTCTTCCTCAGTTTTGTGTTTTTCACTTGTTCCTGGTCTGTGGCATTTTGGTGTTTGCTGTTTATTCACAACCCCCACCCTGCATATGGTGTTTGGGTGGGACAGCCGTATAATGATTAGGGAACTGGGCTAACCTAAATGTTGCAGGTTTGATTCCCAGGTAGAATACTGCCATTATTCCCTTGAGCAAGGTACTTAACCTGAATTGCTTCAGTATATATCAAGCTGTATAAATGGATACCAAAAAAAAATTGTGCAAGTCCCCTTGGATAAGAGTGTCTGCTAAATGCCTGTAATGTAATGTGCTGGAAATGGCACAGCCAAGTGCTCAGGAGCACAGGAAGTAATACCATGGGACCTAAAGCTCTTGTGGTCAACCCATAGACCTGCTCTATAAACTATGAGCATATTGCTTTTCTGGACTTACAATGTCCATGTTGTGGGTATTAGAATTGCCTTTGCATAGGTCACCTCGGGTTTTTCACCCAATGCTTGAACCTCAGAGTCTGGGTTCAATTAAGGCCAAGATGCCCTCGCAGGCCAGCATTAGAGGCCTCTCTCCCCTGGTGGGTCAGGTTGCCATTAGTACTTGTTGATTTGTGGCCAGGAACTCACAGTACTATCATCAAAACCCTTGTGCCTCTTTGTAAAATACCTTTCCTCAGAGTGTTTAAATGAAGAAAGGATTTTGATTGCAGCTTCCTGATACCAACTTCAGTTCTGTAGGATAATAATATTATTATTCGTAGTACTAAGTATTGAGTTGAAAATAAAGAATTTCATATTTGCGTTATCATTATTTACGATATACGAGCCGAAAGAAAATGTAATTATATGAATGTTTTTGTAATTATGAAGAATGTTTGCAAAATGGCCCATATTTTCAAGTTCAGAACCTGAAATAAGCATATGCATGCAGCTAACTGACAATATGTTATACAGACACAAGCCCAGAGGATTACATCTATTTCCAGCTCCCACCAGAGGAATAGAATCAGCTTTCTTCATTTCCAAACAGATGAAACACAAATATAGTGACTCAGAGGAGGTGTTCCACTCCCCTTTGCTCTCAAAGATGAACGTTCCACATACAAAAACAGACAGGGGACCCAAAAAAGGTCTTTCTAGGAAAAGTTGAAAAATCTATTAGCAAAAAGCAGTTTTTAATACCAGGCAGTTCTCTCAGGTTTTCACCCTTGAAGTTGAAGTTCATGTATAAAATAACATGTACTAAGAGCTATATTTTAAATCTCAAATGTGTGAAAATATTCTCATTTCACAATGATTCAATGGAATCAAACAAACCTTTCTCTAATTAGACAGTGAGCTCCAAAATGCTTGGACAAAAATGACAAGGATGTATTTTTGTTCTTGATTTGGCTCTGTACTCCACAATTTCAGATTTGTAATCAAACAATACATATGTGGTTAAAGTGTACATTCTCAGATTTGATATTAAGGCTATTTATACTCTCTGGTTTCACCATATACAAATTACAGCCATTTTTCTACATAGCACCCCTATTTCAGAGCACCATAATATTTGGGACAAATGTTATGTAAATTAAAGTAGTCGTGTTTAATATTTTGTCGCATATCCTTTGCAATCAATGAGTGCTTGAAGTCTGTGACTTCATAGACATCACCACATGCATTTGAATCTCTGCCAGGCCTGTACCGCAGATATTTACAGCCATTTTCAGCTCTGCTGTATTTCGGGGGCTAGTTGCCTCATGTTTTCTCTTCAGCATATGAAACACATGTACAATAATTCAGATCAGGTGAATGACATAGCCAGTCAAGAATTGTCAGGTATTAGACTTTTAAAAACTCCTTTGTTGCTTTAGCAGTATGTCTGGGATCATTGTCTTGGTGTAGGATGAAGCGCCATCCAACGAGTTTGGAGGCATTTGATTGAATTTGAGGAGATAAGGTGCTTTTGTACATTTTGTACACATATACAGAATTTATTCTGCTGCTACCATCAGCAGTACCATCATCAATGCAGACAACTGAGCCAGTACCCGTGGCCGCCATACATGCCCAAACCATAACACCCCCACCACCATGAGATTTCACGGATGCTTTAGATCTTGAGCAGTACCTTTTGGCCTCCAAACTTTGCTCTTGCCATGACGTGGATACAAGTGAATCTTAGTCTCCTTTGTCCACAAGACCTTTTTCCAGAACTCTGCAGGCTCTCTGCAAACTGTAAGCTGGCCATCGTGTTTTTGCAGTTAACAAGTGGTTTGCATTTTGCAGTGTAGCCTCTGTAGCTCTGTTTGAACAGTAGACACTGACACATCCACATTTGCCTCCTGAACAGTGTTTCTGATCTGTCAGACAGGGGTTTTTGTTCACTGTGGTGAGAATTATTAAGGCAGTCAACTGTAGAGGTCTTCCTTATGCCCTTCGTTATTATTGTGTTCATCTGGGCTCTTTTCCTTCTTAATGATGTTCCAAACAGTTTATTTTAGTAAGCGCATGGTTTGGCATATGTCTCTGACTGTTATTTTTAACTTTCCTATTTCTCAGCCTCATGATGGCTTTGTTGACTTTCATTGGCTCAACTCAACCAAAGACAATCAAAAGCTTAGAATCAAGACTAGACACTGAAAGCTCTCTTATACCTGCACAAAGGAAGCAACTGAACACACATGACTAATCAGAAACACCTGTGCATTGTGGTGTCCTGAAATGCAGGTACTATGTATAAAAATCGCTGTAATTTCTATATGGTGAAACCAAAATGTATAAAAATACCATTTAATAGAAGCCAAGAATCGACCCTTTAACCACATGTGAATTGTTTGTTTGCAAATCTAAAATTGTGAAGTACAGACCAAAATCAAGAACAAATATTTTCATTGTCCAAAACATTATGAAGTTTACTGTACATTTATTTCCCCCCAAAATTCACATCCTTGTTTTTAATATTTTTGTGAGCATACTAGAGGAATAATTCACCATTTTTTCTATACAGAATCTTTCAAGGCCATTCAGATCCTTAGGTCTGCCTGTGGACTGCCTTCTTGAATTCAAACCATAATGTTTTGATCGGGTTCAAGTCTGAAGACTGAGATGGCCACTACAAAACAGTAATGTTGTGGTCAGTTAAATGCTTCTTTGTTGATTTTAAGGTTTACTTGGGATTATTAAATGCTGTCCAAAACCACGTAAGGCCAAGTTTGAGGTTCCTGGAGGGAGACCCTGGTTTTTGGCAGGTATGTATTGGTTGGTAAGATGTATTGGTACTTGTGGTTGTTCATTATTCTATTGACTTTAACAAGAGGCCCAGTACCAGTAGGTGCCAAACAACCACACAATATAAAAATCCACCACCACATTTTCACCATACTAGAGGTATGATAATTTTTTCAACAAACCCACTGCTGGTATACATGGCCAAAAGCTCAAGTTTGGTCTCAACAGACCCAGTTTCAAACAAAGTTCCAGTCCCATTTAGCAAATGTTTATTTTTATAGATTACCCTTAGCATAGGTCTTTTCTGCCAACCCTTATAAAAAGCCTACCGGCATGGAGGTGGTGTCTGATGACAGATTTGGAGAATGTGTGTCCCCGAGATGCAAGTTCTGTAGGTCTGCAGTTGAGGCCCTTAGATTTTTCTTTCTTTCCTAAATGGTCTGTTGTAAGATTCTTAATTATTGATATAACTGTGGAAAGTGGAATCTTTAGTTTTTTTGGATACTTTTTTGTAACCATCACCTGTCTTCCAATGGTCAACAACCCTTTGTCTTGTTTCTTCTTTCCCTGTAGTGATGGATGGCAAATACATTTCACATGCGTTAACTCATGCTTATACCTCAGTGAAACAGGAGGCCATGGGAGACCACTGTACAGTTCAATAAACTTGAGATTTGAACTTAAGAAAATATACAGAATTATGTTATGCAGAACTATGTTTGTTTGTTTGTTCAACTTTATTTAAAGGATTATTAGGGGGTGATAACTGTTATACAGATTTTTTGGAAAATAAAAATATTTTCTTCCACTTACTAGACCAAAGACAGTACAACTAAACATGTTTTCTGTTTTGTTTTTCTTTTTTTGTTCCTGCAGCACATAAGATTTATGGCTTTAATGATAGCTGTAAAGTACCCCACTGATATTTTTAGTGAACTGCTGAAAGTTCCCTTAAAAAATTGGAATAATTAACAAATCTCCTGGGTATTTCTTCCTTTTGCCTTTCCTTTAAAAAATAACCAGCTACAAAAAAGGTTTTTTTTTAGAAAACATTATCAGAATGAAAAGAACAGCCGTTGTTCTCTTTGTTACATCATACATTATATATCTGCAGTGTAATGTGTTACATCGCTCATGGTGTGCTGATTATCAGTGAGCAGCATCCCATCAGCCTGCTGACTGCATGCACTAACCACAGGTATCCAGACTTAGGTGGACAGACAATAAGAGCGACAGAAAGATGATGTTTCACAACCCACAAGGACTGTTCACAGGTTTGATGTCATAAACAGGCCTAAAACCGTAATCTATGTCTGATATTCGTAACACAATAATTCATGTTTTTACTGTGGACCCACCACAATAAAATAAATAAATAAGTTAACTGATTTTTATGCCTTCTAGTGTTATGATTATGAATGCCATAGATTTTTTTGCGTCATAAAAGTGCCCTTGAGCCTTGTTTTTTTTAACCTGCCATTAAGCAGTAAAAACTGAATGGGACATTCGACCCAGCCAAATCAGAACTGATCCGCATCATAAAAGGGAAAGTTAAAACTGTGAGACTGAGGGCTGACGGACTGCACTTCCTGACGCTGAAGTTAGGGCTGTGCTTGGCGGCTGATTGGGCGTGGGGGGGGGGGGGGGAGGAGAGGGGGGCGTGGTGGTCAGAAGGCTCGCGTTCGCCTGTGCGCTCGCACGGTCATTAAGGATAACGCACACTTCCTCTCATAATCCACGCAAACCCTCAATCTGCCAACCTTTTTTTTTCCAAGACCCGCTGCTCCCCTCTCTCTCCCTTTCCCTCTCTCCCTCATATGCATTATTCTCTCTCTCTCTCTCTCTCTCACTCCCACACACACACACACACACACACACACATGCACATAAAACATACATACACGCGTCCACGGGCCGGCTCCACCGCGCAACCGGACCCGATAATGTGCGCGCTGTCCGCCACAGTCACTGGGACCAGCTGATGGAGAGCCGAATAAACTCTCCCGCTCAGCCAATCCCGAGCCACCTGAAGCCATCGCCGAAGCGGGGCCGAGAGAGAGATCCGATTTCCGCAGCTCTTTAGATGAACTGCAATTCGTCACAAGGAGGAACCTCTGCACTCCAGCTGTGCACAGAGAGGAAGGCTTGCAGAGTACTGCGCTTCACTGTGTTCGTAACCTCTGCTGAATCAAGCTTGTGCATAAAAGTGCCATATTTAAATCATTTTTTTTAAAAGTTAACATGTACTGTAGTAGCAAAATAAAAGCACGCAGCATGCGCATAGATTCAAACATTTCTGACCTGTATATTATACAGACATGAATACAGCACTATGCAGCTGAATACAGTATATTGAACACTGCTCTGTTTTTTTTCATCTTTTTGCAAACAGTACTTAACTCATATACTTCAGTCAAATGACTGAACTGCATGAGCTGGAAGTTGTTTGGTGTGCAGCAGATGAGAATCGCAGGACGTTGTAAAATGATGCAATAAAACCCATTCCAGTCCCATTCCCCCGACCCCTCTTAATCGCTTCCTGCTTCCTGTAAGCCAATTCTTCTGGCCGAAAAATGCCCATCGATCGGAGAATGACCTCGGAAACAGGCGACAAAAGGGCGCGGTAATGGTACACCGCCGGAGGGGAACGCGCTAGGCGGTCATCGTTCACCGAGGCCCGCACGTGCCGGCGCGACTGCACGTTCTGCTCTCTCCTGCCGGGTCGCGAACTCGAGCCGAAGACCGCTGTCTGCTCCAGGCGGCGTGAGCTATGTCGCTGTGGCACGCGTGTGCTTGAGCACGGGCAAACGACCCCACAGAGACTATACCACAACCCCCCCCCCCCGCAGTCCGGCCCCTCCTGGAGCGTGCCGTCTGTCACACAACTTCTTAACGAGGGCTCACACACAGGGCCGAGAAATGTGTGTTTGTCTGATTATCCTCAGGGCTTTGAGTGTAAGTGAACCAAAGACCAGGAACGCTAAGTCAAGCTCCTGCGGCCATAAAATCATCGCCTCTGTTTTCTTGGTGAAAAAAATGCCCCCCCCCCCACCTTCCCCCCCCCTCACAATATCATTCTCAGTCAAGGAGTCAGCCACAAGAGCGTGGGTCCGGCTGGCTGTCGGAATGACGGATAGACTGCGGTCTAATAGTGGAGGAGGACAGACGCGTGTTTTAATGGGGACCTAACAGACAGTGATTAGCTTTCGCCAGTCTCTGAGGCAAGATAAATGAGCCCTTTCAGTGTTAAGGAAAGGCGACGCAAACCCTCAACGCCACCGTTCCAACAGCCGTCTCTTTACATTTCATAACTGTTGTGAAATAAATGTCTGCTTTTCTGTTTTGGGACTCCTAATAAAACTGAAGGAGAAGAGAGCGAATAAAAGCCCAACTTTTATGTTTTCTGTTTGAAGGCTAAAATGAGAGGTCAGGGCCAGCGTTTAGAAGGCTTGTGCAGGGAGAGGCGGAGGACACTCGGCAGGAGAGGAAAGAGTTGTCATGAGCACCATGATTTTGGTGACTGTCTGAGGTGCTGGGACGACAGGGGCGAGGGTCGGGTTCGCGTGAGTAAGCCGCGTGCATCGCAGAGTTGGTTTTGACAGCGTTCCGATTCGCTTGCTGACCTGGCACATTGCCTGCCATCCCCGTGACCTCTCTGACTGCGTTAACAAACGTGTGGGTGGCGCTGGGGGGGCTGTGGGAGGGGACAGGTGTCGGGAGCTTCGGCAGGGGTGTGTGCGCGGCCAGCAGCCGCGCCGCCACAAAAAAACATGAACAAAAAACAAGGGATCCAGACGGGCGGGGTCAACGCGCCCTTGACCCCGCGCGCGTAAGAATGCTGCCTGCTGCACAGAGCGCGGAGCGGGCTGCCGTGCGGCGCGTCGCGGCAAAGCCAGTAAACAGGTTGGTGGCGACAGAGACGTCTCCCCCGTCATTAGCAGAGCCCTTCTCCACGTTAACAAACACGTGTGGCTCCTTGGCGAGGTAAAGAGGGCTGACCACTGCGGGTCACCCCTCTGTGAGCTGAGGGCTGCACTGCCCATCACCTCTGAGGGGAAGTAAGAACTAATAAAACCCACAGCAGAGGGGAAACTACTGTCTTTACACAAACACGCACACACACGTACATGTACATACACACACACAGGCACACATACACACGCACACACACATACACATACACACAATACACCATTCTGTTTTTCATTTTCTCCCTAGTCAGAAGAGCCTGGCTTACATTTAAGCCTACCCTGTCACTCAGGAAAGCACAAATAGCTTCACTCATTTCCCTCAGCTGTGCAGTCACTCTGCTAGAGGGGCATACTTCAGGTACAGCCTCATCAGGTACAGCCGCTTCAGGTACAGCCTCTTGAGGTACAGGCTCTTCAAGTACAGGCAATTCAGGTACAGCCTCTTCAGGCACAGGCAATTCAGGTACAGCCTCTTCAGTACAGGCAATTCAGGTACAGCTGCTTCAGGTACAGCCTCTTCAGGTACAGGCACTTCAGGTATAGCCAGCGCAGGCTGACTGCCCTATCCCCAAGGAAAGGCAGGGGAACTGGCCTGCTACGTGCTGCTAGTGCATTTAATCCAGGGGTTCGATAGGCCCAGGAGAGAAGCTGGAAACATGCTCATAACAGCACTGAGGAATGTGAAGGATTCGGTGGTCTGCTGTTTTCATCCAAATACTTTTCTCTGGTATGGGAATGACATGGGCTTTTTTGGGAGAGCCCCCCCTCCACCCCTCCCCTAAGGGTACATGTGCTTGAGTGCAATGTTCCCTATGTCCAATTGGGAATGTGTATTATGACTACTTTGATATGAACATAACCAATGACTCAAGATTAAATATTCAAATGACTGATTTCCACTCTTCAGCACTGTACAAAGCTTCTAGATGTTTCTCCATTCACATACGTGCTCACTGCAGAGAGATCTGCATTCACTTACAGTTCCATATCCCCTTTATAGACAGGCCTGCACAAAGACAGACTGCATTTGTCACATTATATTGCATAGCAAGATGTAGCTTATTGGCAAACTGCCAATTCCAACCCAAAGCCCTTCCTTCGGTTATAATGGACAGATTTGCACAAATGATGGTAAACGTACAGACAGCACTGATGACGCTATTTAACCATGTTTTTTTCACGGTGGTGGCTAAGTGATTTTTGTGACAGGTTCACAGTTTTATTTGCACAATACCCACGTCGGGGAGGCATGTTTGCGTTACACGGATCAAGTCTGAATCAGTGTGCTATTTTTATAATGCGGTTGGGACTCAAAGTTCATGTAGAATTCACAGAGATGTTTGGTCATTTTTCCTCCAAGCTTAAAATTACTGCCAAGAATAGAACGTCGCTTGGCAGAAAATAGTTTTTTTTTTTTTTTTTGCCCTGGCAGCAGTGAGAGACTTTCGCCAGAGAGGACCTCTTCCCAGTCTCAATCCTAGCGAATTTGGTAACATTGCTTGTTTACGATGCGCAGTTCAAATGTGCTACAGCAGCAGTACAAAAACCTTGGCCTATTTTTTTCCAAAAACAATCATTTACCTTTGTGTTGTTAATGCCTGCTTTTTTGGTTGGTGGGTGGGTGGAGGGGGGAGAATAAATTTTGTTTTTTCTAAGAGAGAAAAAACAACCCGCAACTCAGAAACTGGCTTAAGGCTGCTGATGGTTTGAACAAAAAAAAAACAAACGTGCAGACGAACACAGGACTCTGCATGTACGCAGTCGCAGGCAGAGGGAGATCTCCACGTCTCGTCAGTCGGTACCGGCTCACCTGTTAAACCTCTGTTGACACTGGCGGCCCCGCGCCATGCCCCGGCTTGTTCCTCCGGGCGTAGTACAGGCTGCCGTATCCTGCTCCCGGCACTAAAACAGTAAAACCGGTGTGAGACAGAGTTCGTTGCGGTGGCGAGGCCTCAAAGTGCTTTTTGGCGGAAATACCCTCAGGAAGGCCTTTTGTGCTCCGCATTGTGCGAATGAGAAACGAGGAGTAACCAGCTGCTCCGTGCGTGTGCTGTATACGTTTCTTCCACGGGGAGAGGAAAAAGAAAAACAACTAAAAACCGCAATTGTTACCTGGGAGCAGCGCGTAGACAACAATAGGCCTAAAGGGACAGGTTCCAAATACTGAAAGAGAAGACAGAAACAGAGGGCATAAAGGACTAAATTCACTCATGAGCCACCTACTTACTGTAGTACTTAAAACTTACTGCAGCATGTACCACCTGTATCCACCTACTGTAACCAACTGTACATTACATCACATTTGTTTGAAAATAGACAAGGTCACAGATTTGCTCATGAGCATTATTAGCTCACTAGCTTGTGACAGAGGAAGAAATGCTGACACGTGTATCTTTGCTTTTTTATCTGTTATCTCCGTTTTATGAGAGATCATAACATGCAGATTGCAGCAAATGATGCTGACTGTACGCAGGTGTGTGTACAAATGAGAGTAAAAAAAGAACAAGAATTCACCATTTACCAGCAGTCTGGCCTTCGTATTTTCACAAGGTAAACATATCCACTTCCATTTACCTGGGCTCAGGTCCAGATTGGCCAACATATTGGCAGTACTTTCTGTGACATCACTCCAGCTCACCTAAAGGTGGCTCAGTGGAAACACCTCAGGTATACGTGACCGACAGCCAAGGTGGATCAAAGTAAATACCCGAGGTACAGCTCACCTATAGTTAAAATAGCAACACTTCAAGTCACTGCATATACATCTGACCTACAGCTAAGGTCAGGTATACATCTGCCACCTCCACCATGCCTCTGGTACAGCTCACATACAACTGAGACAGGTCAGCCACTGTACAGTACAGGTGACATACATAAATATGCTTTTGAACAAATATTTACTATAAAACATAGGACTATAAAAATTAGTGTAACAGAAACTTAAGCAAGGTTCTCTAATCTTTCCCCTCACCATATTATATATGAAGACATGTAAACTCTTTAAATGAAAGTTAAATAACAAATGAAAATGTGTGCAAAGCTTGTCTGGAATGGGTTTTCTGCTCTTACTTATACACAACAGAGCCCTGCCAGTGAATCAGCCTCGTCTAGACAAACAGACCAGACTAAATGATCTGCCACTTCAGTAATGACACCCTTGTCTCCATACTTTGAAAAAAAGAGAATAAAAAACTCAGTAGCCCAAAATGAAGGGTAAAGCAAAGGGGAGGCTGAAACTCAGTTAAAATTATTAGAAATTATTTTTTATGATGCCGCTAAACATGCACTCACTTTTGTCAAACCTAGAAGTCACAGTGAACAGAAGCAGGACAGAACTCTCCATGCACAAGCCATCAGTGCATGTATGAAACTTGCGCGCACGCACACTCATACACGTACTCATGCACGCACACACACACACACACAGATCCAGACTTACAAACTAGTTGGAAGGACTTATAGAGAAAATAGCTCATGACAGTATGGGGTAAAACCATAATGCATGTAAAAAAAAAAAGAAGGAAATTCACAAAACATACGGAAAATATACAGCTCTGCACAGCATCAAATTCACAATCGGTATAAACTCTAGAATCATAGTCATGTCAGGGCGGCCCCTAACCTTTCGTTCTTGGGATTGTGATTGTACATTTCCTCCTTTACACACATGATTCATATTCAGTATAAACCTGCACAAAACCACATTCACAATATATTATAAACTCTGCACAGAACCAGATTCACAATACAATATAAACTGTTCAGACTCAGGACTAGATGCACACACAGTATATGCCTAAACATATTCACACACACTGGAAACTCCACACATACAGTATCATATTCACACACAGTATAAACAGCGCACATACAGAACCAGATTTGCATACACTTAAAACTCCACACATACAGAACCAAATTCACATACACTTCAAACTCCACTCATACAGAACTAGATTCACATACACTTCAAACTCCACACGTACAGAACCAGATTCACATACACTTAAAACTCCACACATACAGAACCAGATTCACATACACTTCAAACTCCACTCATACAGAACCAGATTCACACACACTTCAAACGCCACACATACGGTATCATACTCACACACAGTATAAACAGCACACATACAGAACGAGATTCACATACACTTCAAACTCCACACATACAGTATTTTATTCACACACAGTATAAACAGCACACAGACAGGGCCACTTTTACACTCCAGATCTGCACAGCCTCAAGATTTCACACTGGGCCACTGCCTCTGAAATATGCTGCCTAACTACACAAATACTAAAGCAAAAAGCTACCTTTCACTTCTGATTTTGTGAAAGGAATATCTTACTCTAGGAAAAGAGTAGCAGCAGAGTACCAAGAATTCAGCGTGATCTGTGCCTTTTAATGCCAGTCTGTGATGCCATGACTTAGTTCTGGACGACAATACTGCTGTGCTTCTTTCCCACACCACAATCGCAAACATCAAAACAAAAATATAAGTTTCTTTTTTTTTTTTTGATGTCCTTACTCTAACTTTCACTAAGAATCTATAATTGGATGGACAGTAGTTTGACTTCAAGAGAGTTGTGATTATTGTGCTTCTATTTCTTGTGCAATGATAGCATTCAGACTCTTCTCTGTAATTTAATACTGCTCGCAGTTACAGGGACGTGTGCACATTTATCCAATGCAAACAATAGCAGTGCAGTAAATTGCACATTCCAGAGAGCTCAACATATATTTTTCTTCATGCACTACACACACACACACACACAAAACAACCCCCTATTTTTAATTTTCTCCCTATTCAGAATAGCCTGGCTTACATTTAAGCCTACCCTGTCACTCAGGGAAGCACACAAAGGTTCGCTCATTCCCCTCTGCGGTCAGCATTGGACAGTGACGGTCTCTGGTATTTGTCTGGATAGGAATTAGAGCAGATGGCTTTCATAACATATTTGCTCAGACTGAAACATTCTTTTTCTGTACTTTGAATGCAGCACATTGATAGCTGTGGTTTTGTGCTTTGTTTAAAGAGATCGGGCAGTTAGGGGGGAAAGGCACTTCTGGTCTTCACAGGTATATATCCAGATATAATGAATAAAATTTGCTACAATTTTTATTATGGAAACAAATTAATCATATATGTGAACAATAAATGAATGTTGCTTATTTTATAATGTAAATTGACTGTAGGAGCATTTGCCAACTGAACTCTATTCTATTTCATTGACCCTGAAATATGCATAGCAGACTATGAAGTAGACTAGAAAAATTCAGCAGTGAAAAAGACACCTTGACTTGCAAAACAGCACAAGGAAGTCAAGGTAATTAGATCCAAACTAGACATAACTCTTAGAAGAAATAACATAATAGTATTAGAGTTGAAAGCTTGTCAATCACATTTTCACTTGTATGCATTACTATAATAAAACCCACATCGAAATAAATGAAGAATTAGACTGCCAAGAGTTTCACAATGATATAGGAATATACTGTAAAACAAAGCTTCAGCCTGAAGACATTCCTGGTATTGCGTACCAGACGCAGGGTGGAGACATTACCTAAACAAGTGATACAGCTTTACACTTGGTCTATACTGACATCTGCTGGACGACAGACCTAGTACCTGTTACGCTTTCTCTTCCGTGAAATGGTGCAATTAAAATTATTCAAAAAGTTTTTGTATTTTACTCTGATTAAAAACAAATTTTTAAAACTTTCAACAATAAATGTTCTTTTTTCTTTTCTTTTTTTAATCAAAACGGCCAGTATCTCACTTCAAAGATTTAGCCAATAAAACATGGAGCCTGGAAGCGTTTAACGACAAGTAAGGATGAAGTAGAGCCGAGGTAACTTAATGCATTGTAGTCATCATGAATGCTCCATGGCCGAGATTCAGCGTAAATCTAAAAAAAATGCAAGAAAAGTGGATTGCTGTTTATACAAATATTTCCAACTGTGACTTTAAGCGGCCATTCGGAAAAAAATGCAGCCGGCCAACGCTTTCAATGTTCAATAGCTCCCAGACAATAGGGCCTAAAACCATCAAACCACTGCTAGAGTGTTCACAGACAGCGGCCCCGAGAAGCAGAGCCTATGCTTCGGGCGCTACGACCCCGCGCGATTTTACACGAATATTTACAACCCTGACTTTAAGCCACCGACCGGAAAAAAATGCAGCCGGCTAACGCTTTCAAAGTTCAATCGCTCCCAGACAATAGGGCCTAGGACCATCAAACTACTGCTAGAGTGTTCATAGACAGCGGCCCCGAGAAGCAGAGCCTATGCTTCGGGCGCTACCACCCCTCGCGATTTTACACGAATATTTCCAACCCTGACTTTAAGCCGCCGATCGGAAAAGAATGCAGGCGGCTTAAGCTTTCAAAGTTCAATCGCTCCTAGACAATAGGGCCTAGAACCATCAAACTACTGCTAGAGTGTTCACAGACAGCGGCCCCGAGATGCAGAGCCTATGCTTCGGGCGCTACCACCCCGCGCGATTTTACACGAATATTTCCAACCCTGACTTTAAGCCGCCGACCGGAAAAAAATGCAGCCGGCTAACGCTTTCAAAGTTCAATAGCTCCCAGACAATAGGGCCTAGGACCATCAAACCACTGCTAGAGTGTTCACAGACAGCGGCCCCGAGAAGCAGAGCCTATGCTTCGGGCGCTACCACCCCGCGCGATTTTACACGAATATTTCCAACCCTGACTTTAAGCCGCCGACCGGAAAAAAATGCAGCCGGCTAACGCTTTCAAAGTTCAATAGCTCCCAGACAATAGGGCCTAGGACCATCAAACCACTGCTAGAGTGTTCACAGACAGCGGCCCCGATAAGCAGAGCCTATGCTTTGGGCGCTACCACCCCGCGCGATTTTACACGAATATTTCAAACAGTGACTTTAAGCCGCCGATCGGAAAAAAATGCAGCCGGCTAACCCTTTCAAAGTTCAATAGCTCCCAGACAATAGGGCCTAGAACCATCAAACCACTGCTAGAGTGTTCACAGACAGCGGCCCCGAGAAGAAGAACCTATGCTTTGGGCGCTACCACCCCTCGCGATTTTACACGAATATTTCCAACCCTGACTTTAAGCCGCCGATCGGAAAAAAATGCAGGCGGCTTAAGCTTTCAAAGTTCAATAGCTCCCAGACAATAGGGCCTAGGACCATCAAACCACTGCTAGAGTGTTCACAGACAGCGGCCCCGAGAAGCAGAGCCTATGTTTCGGGCGCTACCACCCCGCGCGATTTTACACAAATATTTCCAACCCTGACTTTAAGCCGCCGACCGGAAAAAAATGCAGCCGGCTAACGCTTTCAAAGTTCAATAGCTCCCAGACAATAGGGCCTAGGACCATCAAACCACTGCTAGAGTGTTCACAGACAGCGGCCCCGAGAAGCAGAGCCTATGCTTCGGGCGCTACAATCCCGGCGATTTTACACGAATATTTCCAACCCTGACTTTAAGCCGCCGACCGGAAAAAAATGCAGCCGGCTAACGCTTTCAATGTTCAATAGCTCCCAGACAATAGGGCCTAGGACCATCAAACCACTGCTAGAGTGTTCACAGACAGCGGCCCCGAGAAGCAGAGCCTATGCTTCGGGCGCTACGATCCCGTGCGATTTTACACGAATATTTCCAACCCTGACTTTAAGCCGCCGACCGGAAAAAAATGCAGCCGGCTAACGCTTTCAATGTTCAATAGCTCCCAGACAATAGGGCCTAGGACCATCAAACCACTGCTAGAGTGTTCACAGACAGCGGCCCCGAGATGCAGAGCCTATGCTTCGAGCGGTACCGCCCCGCGTGATTTTACACGAATATTTCCAACCCTGACTTTAAGCCGCCGACCGGGAAAAAATGCAGGCGGCTTAAGCTTTCAAAGTTCAATAGCTCCCAGACAATAGGGCCTAGGACCATCAAACCACTGCTAGAGTGTTCACAGACAGCGGCCCCGATAAGCAGAGCCTATGCTTCGGGCGCTACCACCCCGCGCGATTTTACACAAATATTTCCAAACCTGACTTTAAGCCGCCGACCGGAAAAAAATGCACCCGGCTAACGCTTTCAAAGTTCAATAGCTCCCAGACAATAGGGCCTAGGACCATCAAACCACTGCTAGAGTGTTCACAGACAGCGGCCCCGAGAAGCAGAGCCTA